>NC_067130.1:3780600-4083630 GCF_021347895.1 Acanthochromis polyacanthus
ATCAACTCACAATGAATTCACGAGCATCAATAAACCCCCCCAAACTGCAACCACACCCCTTCAGACTCCACTCACTCTGCTGCTCTCTGTTACCAGCTAACCAAGTCATCGTTGATGTCAACAGGCAGCCCCTCAGCATCAACACCCAGCAGCACAAACTCCCACATCCCTGCATGAAGCAGCCATGCCGTTATTCCAACGTGTTATTAGTCAACTCAGTCATCTGTAACTCAATGCCAGCCTCACCAGGGTTCTGGCTAAATAGAGTATGTGTTTCACTTCGATTGGAGTAAACATAGAACGCTCATTCACCTATTTCATTTTCTAAAATGTATTGATCCCATGATCCCCAGGAGCCCGCGCAAGCGATCCATCAGAAGTCGTTGAGGTTATTCACTCGAAATTACAATTGATCTTTTAAAAGTTGCCCGCAGGACATCGGGGAGTAAAGGACATCTTTCCCAGCTCAAGGAGAGCTGCTTAAGTGAGTATTATAAGCAGGACTCATGCTCTGTCAAGTGAGCACCTCCTCAATTAGAGTTAAGCTTACACATCAATGGAATCGGGCTGGAGGCTTTGACTGCTCTTCTCCCGTCTCTCTCGGTTCTTGTGGGATGGTCATGTGGCAGCAAATGTCTCGCGGAGCAGATAAGAGCCATTGTGGTGGAGGCTATTCATTGGTCTTATTCCTCAGCTAGGACATTCCAAGGGCTATCTTTATATACAGATGCACTTACCGGTCTGCATTAAAAGCAAGGTATTCATCTTCACCTCAGGCTTCACACTTAACATTCTGAAGCAACTCTTTAACAGACACCAGATCCTTTAATTGAGGTGTGTTTCTTAGACCAATTTGTTTCCTGTTTTCAGAAAAAAAAACACCTCTCTGAATTATGAAAATAGCACCGTTAAACCGGTGCACCCAATTTATGCAGATTGATGTACACAAAGCCCTGTGATTCCTTTATTATCTTTTGATTACATTTCCATTTAGAATTAAAAATGATTATTTCCTCTCTCCTGCCAGCAACAACAACAGCAGCCAGATCTTGGGTAGTTCCCTCAAGCCAAGCAACATAGTTTTTGTATCAAACCTTTCTTTGCATTGAGCTGAAGATATTCACAGAGAAACAGAATACATTTTTATTTTTGATGTTTTCAGAGCAGAACGGCACGTCTGTGTCGCACGGCTTAGATCCAAAGTAAAATATCTCATTAACCGCTGGATGGATTAGCATGATGATTCGGTGCAGACGTTCATAGTGTCCAGAGCAGCAACCTTTAACACTCAAAGAGCCATTTCGACCCGTTTCCCACAGAAAAGAAAACACCGGGAGCTGCAAAATCCTTTTGGCATTTAAAATGAAGACAACACTGCATTTATCGCTTTTTTACCTCTATGCCCTTGTTAATCAGTCGTGATTAATTAATTACAAAGCCTCTAATTAGATAGATTCATTTTTTAAATTGTGTCCTATCACTAATATTTATCTTACTTAATGTCATTTTTGCTCCTGGACCTCATATGTTACATAATGTTAGCTGGAAATCAATATTTTGCGAATGTCTATTTAACTTGTAAAAATCTTTTTATCTTAAGCTAATAACTTTTCTCCAGTAAGTCGCTGCCCTGTTTTCCAAGACGACACTCCTCTGACTCTCTGACCTACTGCCTGGATGCTGGACGTGTCTTTCTTGGAGTGGAGCTTTAATATACAGGCTTGCCATTCTTGAGTTTAAAACGATGTGAAACTCCAGGCGTTGCTTCTCCAGGAGTAAAAAAAAAAAAAGGCATGAAACGTGTTGTCTCTCTGCATCAACTTTGCGCTCTCGTGTCCCAGCCAGGGGAAAACCCAGCAGCACATCCAGTGGAGTGACACGTCAAAATAAGAGCGGTAATTTCACAATAAAATTCTCTATATTAAAATGCATTGAAATGTGTCAGAAAGGCAGAACAATTTATTTTCCAAAGTTACAGGGAGCCACAACAGAGGGCTGAAAGGACCCCTGGTCCAGAGGATGAGTCCTTATGAGTTTTTTTTAATGGTATTTGTAGTTTTGGGTGAAATGAATCAACAAATATTGATGAATTACCACAAAATTGGGTACAGTCATGCCCCCCTCTGGATGACATCTTCATGCTATCATCATGTTAGTTTTAAATTGGTCGTACTGTGTCTGTAAAAACAATTAAATTCAAAATAATCGTAATTCCAAATGTTTTCATGTTAACAAAGTTGGCAGAAATCATAAATAGTATACCTGCTGAACCTCAGTTTGTTAGCACTGTTAGTAGGAATGTGTTGGTTTGCACCACTGTGCTGAAGTACAACCTCACAGGCCCACTAGCATCGCTGAGGGTGATGGGGATATATGCTCAATCAATTACCAACTGGAGTCTGGAGTGTAGAAGTCAGTGACTGGAACGCTCAAACAAATCAGAGGTGCAGACCAGCATTCAAGTCTTAAAACTCCATCAGGGTTCCCTCAAGTCCCTGCAGACAGAACGAGAGCAAAACTGGAGAAAATGGATGAAAAAAAGGATAAAAGAACAGGGGGATGAGTGACAGCAGCATTAAGAAGGAGAGAGCTTAAACTGGAGACAAAATAAAGAGTTGAAAATGGGAGATTAAAATGTAAAATGAAAACATCATTTTTGCTCTTTTTTAAAGAAAAAATTATTAGTAGTTCACTGTGAAAATCTGTGATGACCAGTTGTAAGAGGATAATCCCCCTTTATCCTGTCGTATTAGGACAAATATAGACTTTATAAGATGCCTCGGATGTATTATGCATTAATTTCTGCATTTCCAATATCTCAACTCCCTTTCCAGTGTCGCTGTTACAGTCACACCACATTAAAGGCGCTGCTCATCATCGTTTGTGCTCAGAGATTGTAAAGGAAGATTTTCTTTATGCTTTTCACATATATTCACTAACATAAAGAGAACAGAAATAGTCGTATGGGGAAAAAAGCATTTCAGATCAGGCATCTTACACTGTACCATAAATGTTATTCATCTTATGACATCCTTAGTCTTGACCTCAGCTCGCTTTATGAGGAATGTTCCTCTTTATAGAACATCTCATTCAAGCTGCACACTCCCTCCAACCTAAAACACAAATCAAGAATAATATTCTCCATGGCAGTATTTGGATTCTGGTAATAGTTTGAAAAATGTAAATCATGCCTCTGCCTAATTTCCACTCTCTGCTCTTATCTCAGCCTGAACTCTACGGCTGAATGAAGATCTGTCATCATGTCACATAACTTTACTCACTGTTACCAAGCTGACAACTCCCTGTTCTCCGTTTCATTTCCTTCCACTGACTCTGACAGTGCACATCTCGACTTTAAGATAAGACTGTTAATATCGTGTACTTCTCTCAGCTGTTTTAGGACACGACTTCACTTTAAAATCAGTCAGCTATTCTCACCGATTTATGTCCTGTGCTGAAAGCCTCAGGGAGTGATGCATTAATGCATTGTGGCCCTTTCTAAGGATCTACCAACAACAGGAAAAATACTTTGAAATCTCCAGCTGAATGTCTGTTTACCCCATATTCCATCCCAAGATGTCGGGACATTAATTCAGCCCCGGATTTCAGCAACAATCTGATCCGTTACTGCGTGTTTGCACTTTTTGCCACAGATGAAATGAGACTGTACCCACTGGGGATGCTGTCCTCATCTTTCTCCAGTCATCATGCTGTTATCTCCCATTTGTTTTGTTACTCCCTCCCAGCTGACTTCTTGAACTCCATTCACTTCCTCCCATTCCTCAACAACACTGCAGCACTCCTGTTCTTACACCCTCCCGTGTTAATACTACACTCCGTCTCCACTGGCTGCTCCTTTCAAGTTCAGAGCTTTGGTGCTGGCACACATTCCCAAACCTCCAGCTGATGGGTTTAAATGCTGGGATTCTCCTAATATCACACACTTGTCTTTCTCTTTTCGCCGCAATGAACCGCTCATTCGTCTCTGGCTGTTCCGCCTCCTGGCTCTCCAGTAGAGAAGTTACCTTTTCACTCTATTCACAGCAGCAGCTTTCTAAAAGTTCCACACCGACTCTCTACTAAATCAAATAAGTGTTTTTTGAAAATCAAATTGTGGTAAAAGTTCCCTCAGTTTAAAGTGGCGTTACCTGGGAGAATCATGTGGAAGGTAAACGAATTATAAGTTATGAGGTTGCTGTGACTATCTTATATGTAACAAGATTTTCTTTGGATCCGGAGGCGGATTCTGACACAGCTGCAGCAGTTCAACATGTGGCTTTATTGATGACAGTGGATTGGAGAAGAGAGAGGAGGAGGCTTGAGCTTGGTGGTGGTGGTGGGGTGACTGGGAAAGAAACATGGCTGAGGAAGAGCATCCAGGCAGAATGGACAGAGCTCAGCGACTGACCAGAGAGGGAGATCCGTGACTGGAGACAGTTGACTGGCTAACAGTGGATTAAGGTGATTGGATGGACAACAAAGCTAGAAAGCAGGTAAGATTGTTGCGTTAGGGAATTAACCTGAGGCATCATTCACCTATTTCATTCCACTTACTGGGATTGGGTTGTGGTGACTACAAAGGTAGGCAAGGCATTCCAGACATCTCTCTCCACTTCAGTTCCTTCTGGTGAATCCAGATGCGTTCCCAGGCCGGATGAGATTTGAGTTCTGTGTCTACCTGAGGGATTGTTTTCCAACTTGGACATGCCCGGAAAACCTCAAAGGTAAGTCACCAAGGTCACATTTTAATCAGATGTCTAAACCACCTTAGCTGACTTCAGTCCCTACTCCAAGTTTCCTCTGGAGTTTCCCACCCTTCCATGAAGCTCAGCCAGCCACCCAACAGAGGGAACGGATTTCAGATTATTTTTTCAGTCACTACCCAGATGTCATGAAACCTCATAAATTGAGAGGTTCATCTGCTGGTTCAAGTCTTTTTTCACCACAATAATTTGGTGCAATGACTGTCGTGGGCCGTAATAACCTGAGGCAAAGTCAGATTTCAGGTTTTCAAAGTGACAAAAAGCAAGCAGAGAGGATTAAGCTAAATGACTGACTAGAGAAATGTGGCAAGTAGATGGCTGACTGGCTAACAGTGAATTGAGGTGACTGTGTGGAGAGCAAAAGCTGAGAGGTAGATAAGGAGAGTTAGGAAGTTGACTTGCAGCAACTAGTCATCCATTTGCTGATCTGGGCTGGGGTTGCAGTGGCAACGGGCTCAGCAGGAAAACCCAGGAATGCCTCTCTCCTTAAGTTCCTTCTGGGGATCCCAAGGTTTTCCTAGGCCAGATGACATATGTAATCCCACCAGAGCATTCTGTGTTTACCCTGGGGATCTGTTTCAGATGGAAAATCTCCAAAAGAAAGTGAAAATCTGATGTCTGAACCACCTCAGTTGACTTTGTTTGATGTGAAGAAGCAACAACTCTACTTTAAGCTCTGAAACTCTAAGTTTCTCATCCATCCTCTAAAGCTGAACCCATCTACCCAACCAAGGAAACTGATTACGGTCACTTGTATCCATAATCTCATACTTTAGTTCAGTACCCAGATCTCACTATTAAGACCGCATACATCGAGACCTTCACTGTCCAACTCAACTTTCTTTTCACCACAAAGATCCGGTAAAATGCCTGTCATGGACCATAATGACCTGAAGCATTGGATGCAAAATATAGACATGCTTTCAAAGCAGTACCAAGATTCAAGGTTGGCCACGGCATTACGACCACATGAGCAGAGTAAATGAATTGGCAAAGAGTGGAGTGAATAGCTGGGTCAATCACTGGTGTGCAGGGTGGTTGGCAGCCAGAGGGGAACGGATCGCCACGCCCAGACGAACTCATACTTAAATACAAAGAGGACAAACAGGAGACACAAGGAAAGAGGGGGGAGAGGAAACAGCAAAGACACAAGGAAAGGGCAGAGAGGAGTAGCTGGACCGTGACAGTGCCCACTGCTGCACAACAATTACTTTCTGAAATGCCCACCTGCCTGTAAAAGATTCAGAATAAACTAAAAAAAAAAAGAAAAATAGGAGAAATAGAATCATTTTGGAGGGCATTTGTGTTCTTTGTTTAATCTCGTTCAAGCCATTAGTCAGCTGGAAATAATTATGAATGGATTGATAGATAGATAGATAGATAGATAGATCTGACATTCAACGCATCCTTGAAATGGTTTTAGAATAGCACAAACATAAAAGTTCATCCGAGATTAAAGTTTTATGATTCTTTGTCTGGGTTCATCTGGTGGATCCGAGTGACTGCACAGGCTCAATCAGGCTGGCAAAATAAAACACCCCAGGGATGGTAGAAAGGGATCAGCCAAGAGTAACAGGACAGCGGGTCATTACACATAACAATTGTCTTGTGGGTTGTGGAGCTACTGCAGAGGTAAAAGTGTGAGAGTGTAGCAGGGTCACTCTTTAGCAGAGCTGAGTGCGTCACAGAAGTGTATTTGTACGTGGTTCTTTTCATTGCCCACACTAATTGAATTCTCCATCTTCTGCATTCTTCTTCTGTGTGAAAAACTCCAAATAAAATATTACTAACATTCATGAATCAGCCACTGTAAACAGATATTATGAGCAGTCTCTTCTGGTTTATGGGAATCAACACACTGGATGCTGTATAAACACTTGCCAGGACGTGAACAACGCAAATTTACAGCACTTGCACAATCACAATCGTGTCTCAGCCTCTACACACAGTTCTGATGAGCTGGAGGAAGCTATTCAGTCAGAGACTCGGAATGACTAAGAGCTCCACTGAAGGCCACAGAAGGTCCTTCGCTTTTGTAGATGCATAGTTTTTCTCTTTTCTGTACATTTCTACAACTTCTACACAACTTCTTTAAATTATAGTGAAATGACTCATCTCCGTCGACTGTTAAATTGCTATTACTTTGATGCTTACCCACAATACATGTTTTATTCAGTTCAGTTCTATTCAGCTCAGTTTTATTTATATTTTCTCATTTCCCGATTGTATCTTCAACAAATGTAACAACGCAGTTTACCTAAAGTGATCAATAAAGATTTCTGATTGTTATTTTGATTCTATCCAACGCACAATAAACTCAATCCACTGGTTTGAAATAAGCAAAAAAAACCTCAGCCAGGATGTAACAATGCTTACTGTGAGCGCTACATGCAGATATTGTCTGAATAGGTTGCAAAAACATTCATCATGATTTGAAAAAGTAAAAAAATAAATGCAATCAAAAAGATGAATGCCTGTTCCAGTTGCACATGACCTTGCAGATGCAACAGGTGAGACTAGTAAACAGTCAGAATTCCTCATCATGTTGTGCGATCAACGTTGGGACTTGTGTCACATGTGCAGGTGAACATAAGTGATTTCACCATGGACCTGCAGAAGAACCACCATGTCAAAGTCTGCAAGGATCTCCATCAGCAAGCCCAGGATGACCCAGTGGTTGAGGCTGAAGATCATCACTGGTGAGGAGAGTTGTGCCGACAGCTACAACCCAGAGACTAAACATCAGTCTTCTCCATGGAAGATCCGATAGTCTCCAAGCCTGAAGCAAACATGTCAGATCGGACCACACCAAGAGCATGCTTGTCATTTTCTTGAACATTCATGGGGTTGTGCAGTGTGAATTTGCTCTGCAGGGTCGGACTGTCAACACCGACTTCTACTGTAACATCCTGAAGCATCTGAGGAGGATTATTAGACATAAAATGGTCAAATCTATGTGCAATAGCAATTAGGGGTTCTACCAAGACAAGTCTCCAACTTATAGCACTTCAAAAACAATTATTGCTCCCCCACCCGCCTTACTCACTAAACCTGGATCCCTGCTGTTTCTTCTTCTTCCCCAACATGAGCTTCAAGTCAAAGAATTGACATTTTGACACAGAGAAGGAAGTGTGTGGCAGAAGCACTATAAGCTGAAGCTGTCACAGCGAAAGGTGAAGACATTAAAGGGCCACATTCAAATCAGTTATAGTTTGGGATTTTTGGAGGTGCAAACACTCAACTTTTGGAATATACCTCATATACTTGAGTCCAATTTCTTGGGTATAAAGACACTTCTCTACTTGTGTCAAACATTTCTCTAAAATCTAACAGTATACTGATATACCTCATGTGTTTGTGTACCTGTACTCTAATTGTATTAGCAGTTAACCTCTCATCTGTATCAGCTGCAATGCTCTAAGTAATTAGTTTGAAGGCTCAGAAGAAGCTGCACATTCTTCACACAGTTTTATTTAAACACATCAAGTCAATCATCTAAAAGTCAAAATTAATTCCGAATCACAATGCTTTATCAACTCTTAGCATTTTGCTAAGATTCTGAGTAACAGAGGTAAAGTACAGAAGCCCAAACAAGTCACATTACAACAATTACACAGCCCAGCTATGAATGTGGGTCTGATTAAGGCAGAAAACCCATCATGTGCATTTCATTTACAAGTGTAGACTCAATCTATTTAAGAAAGGCCGATTTCAAAACAGTATATAGTGTTTCTAAATGTTATTTGTTACATGTTGATTCTCATTACTTCACCACTGAGCCCATGCAAACATAATGAATAATATCACAGGCTTCTGCAAGACGCTACTGACCTCATTCGAACTCAGGAAACATGCTCTGGAAACTTCATCATCCCAGTCTGACCCACTGACCCCCAGATGGTCTCTGCAGCGAGTTTGTGGCCTTCAGCATGTTTAACAAGAAACACGAGCTGCTTCCTTTGGTCTGGCTCTCTAATTAGGCTCTGACATGACTGTTAAACTCTCAGTGGTCCAACCGCAGCTGGCTGCAGAAAAGGTTTCTCTTTTTCTAACTTCGTCCCTGACGCTGCAGCGCTGGGGATTTGTCAGGAGGAGCTGTGATAATATTTCAACTGTTTGACAAAAGGGTGTATTTATACAATAATAATATAAAAGGAAGTGCAGCGGGGGAGCTGGTCAATACAGCTGCCATCAGATTGAAAAGAAAAAAAAGCCTTCCTCTCTGTTGGAAAACACTGAGGACTCAGTGTCACAGCTCTGTTATTGCTCTGTCGCTGCGTAGGTGGTAAAGGTTTTTGCTGCTGTAGACACGCATAAGGCTGCTAGGTCAAAAGCCAGATCAAATACACGCTACTACTATTAGGAGGAAACCATCGTGCCTGCCACTCAGAGTGAAGCTCAGACAACCTCAGTCTTTGTTGAATGTGGAGAGTCTGGTGTGTAATATCAGGGCTGGTAGGAGACCACCGCTGCTCTGCTGTGGAAAAACAGAAGCTTGGACATCAAGAGGGTGAAACTGTGACACAAGGAAGAGAAAGGGTAGTTTGACAGTCAGTAAAAAGCCGATGGGATGATACGGTATTCAGGATCAGAGGTCGACAGAAGACGTGAATATATGACACCCATAGGCTCCTTAGTGTTCCTGCTGGAGTAATAATGCTTTTAATGAAGAGGCTTCCTCACCCACTCCAACAAGTTTGAGCTGAATAGCACTCTGCAGAGGGAAGCAACCACTCTCCTTTTATTAGGAGATATTAGATGTGACTGGACTGTTCTGCCGACTGGAAGCTCATTATCAAAAAAACTGCATTACCTCAGCAAGCTGTCCTTAACCACGTCTATTCATGGAGAGGGGAGAGAAATAGAAAAAGGAATATAAAAAAGTCTTTGATAAAATTTAAAGAAAAAAAAAGCGGGGGATTTGCATGTGCGCTCCAAGAAAGGTAGTTAGGATGCACAGAGAGACCACTGAGCACATCAGTGAATAGGAGTATAGCCTTTAGAGTGAATGCAAATCAGCCAAGACCAAAGGATAGGATGTGCACTGTGGGAATGGGCCGCTAACCCAAATGGATATTCTCACACTAAAGCCTCACATGCGAGCAGACACGCACGGACAATGCCACAACAGTCGCATCTAAAGGCTTCAGAGGGGAAAGACAATGCAAACTCCCGGGCTTCGGGCTCGGTGGCCCACGGTCAGGCATTCAGCCACACTCATTAGAGGTCTTTTCCAATTACACTGAGACTGTCTGCACATCCAGCGTCACGGTCATTCAGGGGCTATTGTTTGGAGAGCTCTGCCCGTGTTCCAGAGTCTGGAGCCTGAGAAGATGGATATGGAGGAGTTTATGCTTTAGGGTAACAATGAGTGGGGTCTGGAGGAACAGGGCTGGCTGTCTGTGAGAACAAGCCAGGAGTGTGTAATAAACACCAGGAGAGGGTAGAAATGCACAGGCTAAAAACAGGAACACTAGCTGCTGCTGCTGCTGATGTCCTCACACTCAGGATAACCCCTAACATCCCATTCCCCCGTGTCCTCCTGCAGCTGATTGGCATTTCTGCATGGGAAGAGAAAGAGAGGGATGGACAAAGACAACAAAAAGCCTCTTCTCAGTCTCCAACTCCTTTGGAATTGTTTAGACAAATGCTTACCGATAAACACACAGCAGCCAACCGTGGATCACATTTGGATGAACTGGACTCCTCCGGAATACAAAAAGAATGTAGACACAGACAAGTGGGGGGGAAAGGTGAAGTTAGAAAAAAAAACGAGATAAAAGAGCACCACAGAGATAAACAGTAAGAAACACAAAATAGAAGACAAAAGGCACTGTACAAGATAACATTCATTCATAATGAGAGAAAGGAATATGTCAGTTTGAAGGACTCCAACTAATGGCAGCCCAAGTTCTACACTTGTGTAGCTGGTAAGTGGTTTTAAAAGCACCAGGGAAGATGTCTCCCAGCTGTGTGGCTTCACTAAGAGGAGTGAAACAATTGAAGCATGCACTTGAAGGCACTCAAACTTTTTCAGCTGGCTGTAAAATAGATGCTGAGGAGAAAGAAGATGGAGAGAAAAGACAAAGCCGAAGCACTGTCCACAGCTGTGCTTACATTGAATAAGTGAATCGGGGTACAGAGTGGGGTATGTCGAAAACATTTTATGATGTCTCAGTGGGATCAGTGTTTTCATGGTATTTCTATTGTTTTCCCATAAAGATTTGATGCACAGCCGCTAGAAGCTCAACAGTATGTAATACACACATAAGTTTTAAGAATTCTAGGCATGAATACACTAGAAAAAAATCATGTTAAGATATCCTGGGAAAATATTAGAACAGGCACCTTTTTTCTAACTGAGTACACATTGGTTTTTGGTAAATTTACACAGAACTCTGGAGGCAGGTGTTCAAGCACCTGAGTCAACATCTCTACATCAGTGTGTTCACTGAGATGTCTTAGTAGTAATTTGGGGAATCATGGAAGAGACAGAGAAGAGGTGTTTTGGATGGGGGACAGGTGAAGATGCCACGCTGGCAAGAATGAGAGCAAAAGGAGGTGGACTGGTGTGGAATATACTCACAGCTTCACACATCCCTGTAGTTTAAACCTGCAGAGACAGAACAAGTCCTTACACCTGCACAACAAAATCTTTATCTTCCAAAACTATCCATAGGCCTGTTCCAAATATAACTCGAAGCAGATTTCATGATTGAGTTTAAGGAGTAAGTAATTAGAACTGTTTGTTAGGACAGGAATAGATCACCTCCTCCGTTAAAAGATATCCACATACCCACAAATCACATCTTCTGGTCTTGAAGTCAAGCTTTGTCCATGCAACCATTCCTTCAAAGAGTCTCCACCTGAAGGGCAGTTTTAAACCATACAGGTTAGTCATTTCTTTCACACACAGATTTTGTTCTATGTCAGGAAAATGTGATTTATATGCATATGAAGCTACAGGCTGCAGCTGGTTAGTTTAGTCTAACTGGAGTCAAGGGAAAACATCTACGCAGACTCCATTCAAACTTCACAAAACACCAATCAGTATGTCTACAAAGTTCACTAATTAACAAGTGATATCTTTTTTTTTTTTTGCTTAATCTGTCTCTTTGATTTGAGGCTTTACACATCTATAGAGACAGGTGGAGAGCTGCAGGCATTTCTAAAAGTTTCAAAAACACTTCAGATGAAGGTCGAGAGCCAAAAACATTGAAAATAAGTTAGGAAAGATAAGTAAGGCAGTGTTAGACAGTGTGCAGAAGTCTTCGGGAAACTCTTGTTTAGTCTGTACAAAGAGAAAACTCAATCCTTGGTTCTTTTCAAATTCGAATATTTCTGAGTCAGACAGTTGCATTGCCCCTTATATCAAACAATGAAAACACACAGGGATCCTGCTGAGGTTTCTCAAAGGCTGTGACACTTTTTCAGGCTGCAGCATTCACAGGATATCTGGAGAATGTAGTACTTCCTGCTGTGTTTGGGGACCGCCGATGGGCAGCGTGTAACCACAAATCAAAGCATTTTCAAGGTCTGGCAGCGACTGCTTCAATAAGTCTTCCAATGATGAATTATGAAGGTGTGTTTAATGGAAACTCTCCTCTGGAAGCAAGCATTTGTTTTTTGAGCACAATTTGTATTCCTGGCATGCACGCCATCGCCTTGCTTCCAGTTTGTACAGTCCAAGCAGTCACAAATTTTGGGCTGCATGTGGATGTCCACAGAGAGCTCCATGCAAACCCTTGTAGATTTAGGCAGGTGATGAAATTCATGTGATGCCAAAACCAGGACTTGGTGTTTAGTTGCAGCTTTATGGGAAGTTACTTTCAGGACCAGTCTGGCGCTGTAAAACTGTCTCTTTGTGTCACCACATGTTTTTTGTTGTTGTTTTTCACGCTTTCCTCCTGCTGATCTTAACCCACTCCTTAACCATTGTTGTATGCCGTTGAAACGACATGCGCAACCCTCAAAATGACAACTAGAAGTTCTCTTTTCCAACATCTTTTGTGGTTCCTGATGGTGATAAGCAGTAATTGCAGGTGTGTTTTTGAACCTCTTCTTCTGGAGATCCAAACAGCGCTGGCAGCTGACACCTTGGCCACACCTCCAGAACAACATCCTTCACTTCACGTGTTTCATCAAAGCAATGTTTAGTTGCAACTCTAGTAGAGGAAAAAAATAAAGCAGCTGAGTTATACAACAAGTCTATTGTGTTAACTCCATCTCCCCTCTCTGGTAGAAAGAAAACTGATGGAACACATGTTGCACAGCTTGTGATTTAGCATAGGAATGTCACCACAGACACCCAGTGTGTAACACTATAAATGCCAGGAACTTCATACCGTTTCATTTGTGGGTCATGGATCCAGTCAAAATTGTGTTCCCTCACTTGGCAATAGACAGTGAGTCAACAGGCATCGAATCAAATGAAAATCCTTGAGATTGCCACTTAAAAATGCAAAATGTGCCTGAAGTAGAGTCTTATTTGTACACATTTCCATGATATCTCATTGGCTGAGCACAATGACTCCTCTGCTGGTTGCCTAGCAACTTCAAGAAGACACAAAAGGCTCATAAAATGTTCCAAAATGTTGATCTATTCTATTTGAAATAGCCTGAAAGCACAACAAGTCAGTGCGTTTCAGTCTGCTGGTGAGGACAATCTCATTGCATCAGTAAAGAGGCATTTAATTCAACTTTATGAATGTAAAATGCAAACTAAAAAAACGACAGAACAATAAAATAAATGCTGATTTGTGAAGCTCTAATAAAATTTCTTCAAGTCACAGAGTTTCTTCTGGTAATTTCAAGCTCTAATGTGTTATTCTTATCCCTTTTCTGTATAAATGGACTTTCTCCCGACAGCACTGGCTTGTGGTCAGCAGTGATGGAGATAATCCTTCACTCGGCGGAGCCACTTCATTACGTTCTCTTCAAAGATTCATTCTGCTAATCATTCAGTCGTTCTTACTAACTGCAGGCTACTTTCTCACCACGACTTCAGGCCGTGTCGCCTCTCGTTCGGCTGTTTCTGGTCTCCGTTTGCTTCGCTTTCTCACTCTCAGCTGCCGTTCAGTCATCAGTACCTTCAGAGAAACCTCTCATCATTCACCCCAGCTCCCTGATTTAGGCTCTGATTGTATCCCATAATGTCAGAAAGCACACAGACAAGCCTCCATTTTCCACCCTTAATTAAATCCTTTCTATTCTTCCCATACAGAAAGACAAAGTCCATCAATGCATTACACAACATTTACTACTGTATTAAAGTAAATTGGCTAAACTCACACATCAGAACAACTTTAAAATTGTAGTGAGAAACTGAAAATCAGACTGTGGTTCTTCAGTGGGAACATCCATGCATCTATGTTGTGGTGGAAGCAGACTAAGCAGGACATTCCAGACATCCATCTCAGTGATGTTTTCTAGATCTTGCTGAGGGTTTTAAAGTGATCCCAAACCACATGAGATGTGTAATCCTTTCAGTGACTTCTGGGTCTCCTCCCAAGTGGATTTTTCTCAAAAATCTCCAAAGGAATGTGACCAGAAAGCTTCTTAATCAGATGCCCCTAACCTCTCTCTGTCATCATTCTGGAAGTCTGAGCTCCTCTTCGAATCTCAAAGGTTGAGCTCAGAGATAGACTTGTTTATCAGCAGTTTCATGGTTTTGCTCTCTACCCATGAAGCTCTTTTCACCACGAGGGTCGAGCACCCACATTACTGCTGACACCCCACTGATCCATTTGTCCATGTCATGTTCCATGTTGCTGTCACACATGAATAAGATTCCAAGAAACTGCAACTCATCAATCTTTAGAAACTCCACTGTTGCACATAAAGAGCACTTTGTGCAGGAATAGGCATTAAGGTCAGAGGCTCTGCAGGTTGGGTGGCAGGCGAAAGAGGGCACCTATGCATCATAGTCACTTTTCCAGCCCTTTTAGGTAGTACATAATGTCTACCTGCACCACACTGCTATTCAGCTGTAGGGGAAAAACACTTGGGCTTGTTTGTCTTTCTTTAAAGCAATCACATTGGCCGTAGCCAGGACTAAACGAAGGATGCGGCGTTGGGGTTCCCTCAAAATACTAGCAGGTGGAATTGTTTTGGTGGAACATTTACAGTCATGGAGATGAACACTGACTAAAATGGATCATCGACAAGATAAAATTAGCAGGGTTGTCTTAGCCTAGCCGCGCTAGACAACCCACGGCAACAAATTTAATTCTCTGCCAGGGTGGGTCTAGTTACCCTCCATAAGGCTCGAGGTTGGATGCTCCTAAAACTGGCCGGACGAATCACCATGAAGTGTAGAGTCAGAAGGCGGGCGTAACTAAGTGACGACAGAGGCGCGACGATTCTGACAGAAACAACTGGAAACAACTAGCCTAGCCGCGCTAGACAACCCACGGCAACGAATTTAATTCTCTGCCAGGGTCGACAACAAAAACGACAACAGTCGTTGAGCTCCATTCGCACCGACTCTGAATAATCTTTCTGTTAACATGTCTGTAATATACTTGAGCTTCACCCATTGACTGTATAAATAAGGCTTCACCGAACTACCGCATCCTCTGATTTCCGGTGCTCTAGGAGCCTATTCGTTGTGCTGACTGGTTGTATACCTACCCAATTGCTGCAGAGTGATTTGATAGACAACCTTTTAGCCCGCCTCCCTCCCTGTCGAGCGTGCCTAGACCCTTGTGCCTTCAGAGCATGGGTCTAGTGCGGCTAGGCTAGGGTTGTCTTACTGTACAATCCAAATCCTTTACAAGACTTTTACTTTTGTCTGTGGAAGGTTGCTAGTCTGATGTGTAAGAAAACTGTAATACGCAGATCATCCTCGGACCTTTAGTAGAAAATAACTGGACTTCCGTTTTAGGTTCTTGAAGACATTTCACGGTTTTGACTGAGTTCATAGGATTACAATGACCTGCATGAATGAGAATTTATGCAGAAACATATAGTTAGCAAAACAGAACGTAACTGACCGAAGTTTTGGAACAATGGTAGGGTTAGACCAAAATCCTCCATCCAGGGAGTCAGACTGAGGTGTGCTGACCACTAAGATCATGGACTAGCTCTACAAACGTGGAACTTCAGTGGGAACATTTGTTACCTAATTTAGACTTTTCCATAGAGTTTTCCATTTAGGGTTAGCTTTCATATAGATTTAGCTCGGTCAGTGCTTCCATGCTGCTCTCAGCTTTTAGCTTCCTGCTTGATGACGAATCCTCGTCTTGGTTCATCCGTCTCGCCTGACGTACGTCAGCGGGGTTACTGCATTCTCTTCGGTATCTGGCTGGGTAAGTATGTATGTGGGTATGTCCGGTCAGATATCTCTGCAAGTGCTAAAGTCAGGATAATCAAACTTGGCACTGAGGATCAGTCTGAGGTCCCCTACTCAGTTGTGGAGTTAGAGGTCAGCAGATCAAGTAGGAAGGGAGATACGTAGGATGATAAAACTGATACAGAGTATCATGCATGGGCGTGGTTCTGCCCTCTACTGAGGGCTCGTCTAGTTCTTCTTCTTTTCTTTTTGTTCTTTGTCCAAACACACAAGAAAATCAATGTTAACACATAATGCTATGCATGCTCAGGTGAAATTTGGGCTGGGTAGGAGATTCCACTGGGACCATCTCTGGGGTGAAAACAGAGCTCGGGTTAGGTCAGGTCGGTGAGGGCTGATTACATTATGAACATGACAGGCACATAGCAAGATCGGCTGAAACTTTATGGATTTTTTGATGCCCCAGCAGCCCACCAGGATTTGTCACGGTCTGGCCAGCACAAAACTGCTCTCCACATCGCAATCAGCAGCCTTTTCTGAAATCAAGGCTAAAGTTGACATGAGAATGTGGCTCACTCTCTCCCTGACTGTACGTATATATAGATATGTTATAGTATGTATAAGAATACGTGCATGTGTCTGGGTGAGAAAGACACTCTAAATAACATGATGAGAAACGATAGTGTTACTTTTTTAAAACAGACAATTAAGAAAGAGTTGCGTTACCTTGCTGACATGTTTCAAGGTAACACAACTCTTTCTGAATTGTCGGTTTTAAATAAGTAACACTATCGTATAGTATATAACGACAAAATTAACCTAATCCAACTATGATGATAAAGCTTTTAATATCTGGATGGTTTAGTCTTGTTTCTAATTTGTTTTGGAGACTTTGTTGGGCATCAAAACACTTCTAGAGAAGCATTTAGCGTGTTTTAAATCAGTGTGTAGATGAACTACAATCATTACTATTTGTTTATTGCAACTATCAGTCAATCCATTTGCAGAAATTGAAAAAAAAACATGAATTTTTAAGCTGCATTTCCTAAGCATTTGATGATTGCCATTTCTGTGCCACTTGTATACACATTTGGAAAATACAAAAAGTTCTAGAATTTAATGACCAAAGACACTTTGTTTATAACTTGCACTCCAAAAACACCAAAAGGCATTCTTTTAAAACCTATTTTAATGATCTCATGATGCTGTGCTTGAAGTTTGAGCCACTTCATAAGGTTCTGGAAACATCACGGCTTGCTTTAATATCGCCTTGTTTGTTGTCATGGCTACAACAGTAACCCCATGGTTGAGAAAGACAATAAAAGCAGCACTGAATTCCTGCGGGAGATATTTGTTGAGTATAATAATGTCATTCAAGCTCCTCCTGGAATCCGTCGCAGAACAAGTGCTAACAGAAGTTGCTTGGCACCAAAAAAAAAAAACAAAGAATAAAGGTAACAAATAACTGTTGCTTTTTTTGATCTTGCTTATATTTTACCATATTTTTCACATAATTGCATCTCTTGCAGTATTTTTCCTACACATCTTCCATGTGGGAGATGATCACAATACTAAAATGCAGCCTTTTTGAAATCCCTGACAGACCCACACCCGAACCAAGGACTCAGCCCAGAACATTCAGAATGGACACAGTTATCGGTAATGGCACCAAACAGGCTGTCAGAGTAACCTCGGTTTGGGGCTTTCAGTGTGAGCCGAGCACTTGCACCAAACAATCTGAAATTGCTGGTGTTGATGGAAAATCTTTGATAACAGTGTTTTAAACTCCATCCACGTTAGAGGATAGTATGCACACGGCTCAGATCGGAGCGCAGTTCAAAAAGGAAAATGGGAGTTCATTTGGTGGAAAGCTTATTGTCAATACCAGAAAATTGCTCAGACGGAATTAGATGACATTTTATTAAGAAACTAAATCCATACTGTACTCACAGCAAGTCGCAGCGAGAAAATAAGAAACTGGCCAGTGTCAAACCTCATTTATTCTGAGCTTCCAAATAACAGTCCAGTTCATATTCACTGACAGCTTTCCACAGCAGCAGCAGCAGCTCTCAGTGGTGAAGACGAGATTATAAGTTGCTTTGTTTTCTTCTTCTCTCTACAAGACTGATTACCAACACCAAATAATCACCGGGGTAAACACAAATATTGTGTCTCCTCCTCTCAGCGGTGGATGGGACTGAAATTATCTTAGATATTTCTACTGGTTTCAATTTTCTGTTGCAGATGGAACCTGAGTGTTGGTCAGCAGTGGAAAATCACCTGCTTTGTGTCTCAGAAATGTCTCGCGTTAGGAAGTCAAAACGGTAAATCAGGAGACTGCATTTGTCTGAAAGGGAAACTCCTTTGCAGACTTAAATTAAAGCACCAAAGGTCAAACACCGACTGAGCAAAATTAATCCTGTGCTCGGCTTCTGGCTTGCTGTCAATAAAATGTGGTGAAAGACCGAGAAAAGGCTCCTCCTGCTCACCTTTTCTGAAACCAGGACCTCTGCCAAACCCACTGAAATGTAAATTTGGTCCCAAAAAACAAAAAGCAGCTGACAGACAAGGTCCTTTCAAAATTCTGTTCAGAGGAAGTCCTATTTTTCACTTTCTGATTCACACAATGACACAAAGTAGAGCACTGGCTAAAAAATTGATGCTGTCAGCTTTGGGATGAAATGGATGCTTTATGTTTGGTGTTAACTGAAGCTGGACTTCTGATTTCTATTGACTTAAAATGACAAAAAGAACTCCGTAGAAGAGTTGGAAAGCAAAGATTTCTTGCGGCTCTCAGCAATCAATTTGCCATTTTTGTCAAATTGCTCAGTAAAAATTGACCTTAAAACAGTTTTCGATGTAACCTCACCTTTTAAACTGTCTGGGAAGTTTGTGAATCTTCTCACTGAGCCGGTCTTTCTACAGATATTCAACAGGTTGTGTTAGCTGCAGGGACACAGCTGCTGGAATCCATAATGACAGCGAGCAGTTACCATCACAAAGTAGAAAGCACCTGTAGCAGTAGGAGCTAAATGCGAAGTTAAAGTCAAAGATGCACTGAAGGTTATTTATCTGAGACCGATGCAGTTAGCGCTCAGATGTATCCGGCATTTGTTGCTGGATAGAAAATGAAAACCTGCAGCCGGTGATGCAGAGAAGGTCAGCCGAAAAAAAACTAAAAAGGCAAAGGGTGCTGAGATCCAACAGATTTGGTGAAGAAGCAGAAATATTGAAGAAGGGTAAGCAGGGAACCTCATGCTGTGTTTATAGGCTAGCTTTTATGTGATGTGGTCCAGCTTTATTTTCATCTTTTTATTATTATTATTTTCATCGTCAAATTGTTTTTTAACTTTATTTATTTCACTGTTCATTTACTTATTTATTACCGTGTTTTTACTTATTTACGTCTCTATTTTACTTATTTACCAATACAGCAAATAATTATCATTTTTAGCCTTGAGTTTGTGGTTTTACCGTCTACTTTTGTTTTATTCCACTTGTTCTTTCCCTAACTTGGAAGCGTCACTTTATTATTTTATCTGATGTTGTTGTTTAAATTTATCTTGAGAATCTTTTACCGTGTTTGGACTCACCAGTTCTTACCGAGTATCGTGCTTTTCATTTTTGGCCCTGACTGTGAAGCCCTGTGTTTAAAAGATGGCATAAAAAATAAAGTTATTATTAACACTCTGCTAACGAGCTCGGTGTGTCTGTCTGTCTGTCTGTCTGTCTGTCTGTCTGTGTGCAACGTTACTCGAAAACAGACAAACAGATTTCGATGAATTGATGATTTTCAGGGAAGGTCAGAAATGACACAAGGACCAAGTGATTAGATTTTGGCAGTGATGCAGCTTATAGTCTGGATCCACGGATTTGTTAAAGATTTCTGAATCATTGTAAGATAGCGGCACGACGTCTCTGTCACCATGACAACAAGTGAACACTACATCAGCAGCCTGCTGATGATCACATGATTGTGATCCTACTACAAATCCACTGCTGAGGATTTATCGGGACTTATCTGTTGGAAATCATACCAGGAGAGGAGCCCAGATAGCTCAACTGTTTGATCGGATGACCGCAGAGACTATAGCCCCGATGCAGCGGCCGTGGTCTGATTCCAGCTCATGGCCTTCTGCTGCATGTCCTTCCCCAGCTCTTCTCCCCACATTTCCTGTTTACTCTCCACCGTCTACTACAATAAAGGCTAAAAAATCCCCAAAAATATCTTTGGAAACTATTCAAGGAAAAACTGATTGAACTGTGGGGGTGTTTCCGAGTCCATCAATTCCCGCAGCCTGCCACATGTTTAGGTCATGTGATTCAGTATCCATACATAATGTAGACATGCCTATGCTCAGCACAAGGTCATTTTGTTTGTGGGTACATCTAAATGGACACATTCTATGTTGTTTTCTGAACATCATCAATAGAAATAAAAATAATAAAATGTTGCATTTCTACAAAATATGCTGCATTTCTAACAATGCCATATGGGACAATGAGCAGCCTTGGTGGAGTATTGCGCTCTCTGAGTGCTTTTCTTGTTATTATTATTGTTAGTAGTAGTATTATGTGTACATGTTTTTCATAACCCTGGCATTTCAGTGCCAGAATGCTGCTGCAGGTTTGACCGTTTCCAGAGTTTCACTGTCAAACTCAACACACAAGCGTTAAAAAAGATTTATGCTGGAAAATGGTCATCAACTGTAAATAAGTATGTGAATTTTAACATATGCTTCATACTTCAATTTGTTTCACTTTATATCCAATCATCCGGCCCAACAGAGGATAAAGTGGTGAATAGAAAATGGATGGATGGATTATGACCGATAACACACGCAATAATTGATACAATTAGAGGGGCACTATTGAATGTAATTGTGAAGTAAATTATAGCACAAAATACTGCTCATCACATCAGGTTGGACTGCTTCATTTAGGTTCTTTATTGCTGAATTACACTCATTGTAATGAATATCATGTATGTTGCAATATTTTAAATAATCCAGATAATAAAAGCTGCTTTTACACACGTGGACAAAATTGTTGGTACCCCTCAGTTAAAGAAGGAAAAACCCACAATTCTCACTGAAATCACTTGAAACTCACAAAAGTAACAATAAATAAAAATTTATTGAAAATTAAATAATCAAAAACAGCCATTACTTTTGAATTGTTGATTAACATAATTATTTAAAAAAAACAAACTAATGAAACAGGCCTGGACAAAAATGATGGTACCTCTATAAAAGATTGAAAACTATTTGACCAGAGTGACATGATTAACTCAGGTGTGTCATTTAATTGACATCACAGGTGTTTCCAAACTCATAATCAGTCAGTCTGCCTATTTAAAGGGAGACAAGTAGTCACCCTGCTGTTTGGTGAAAAGGTGTGTACCACACTGAACATGGACAACAGAAAGCGAAGGAGAGAATTGTCCCAGGACATCCGAAAAAAAATAATAGACAAACATCTTAAAGGTAAAGGCTATAAGACCATCTCTAAACAGCTTGAAGTTCCTGTGACAACAGTGGCTCATATTACTCAGAAGTTCAAGACCCACGGGACAGGAGCCAACCTCCCTGGACGTGGCCGCAAGAGGAAAATTGATGACAAATTGAAGAGACGGATCGTTGGAATTGTATCCAAAGAGCCCAGAGCAACCTCCAAAGAAATTAAAGGTGAACTCCAAGGCCAAGGTACATCAGTGTCAGATCGCACCATTCGTCGTTGTTTGAGCCAAAGTGGACTTCATGGGAGACGACCAAGGAGGACACCACTGCTGAAAAAAACTCATAAAAAAGCCAGACTGGAATTTGCAAAAATGCATGTTGACAAGCCACAAAGCTTCTGGGAGAATGTCCTTTGGACAGATGAGACCAAACTGGAGCTTTTTGGTAAGGCACATCAACTCTATGTTCATAGACTCAAAAACCAAGCATACGAAGAAAAGAACACTGTCCCTACGGTGAAACATGGAGGAGGCTCAGTAATGTTTTGGGGCTGCTTTGCTGCATCTGGCACAGGGTGTCTTGAAAGTGTGCAAGGTACGATGAAATCTGAAGACTATCAAGGCATTCTGGAGAGAAATGTGCTGCCTAGTGTCAGAAAGCTTGGTCTCAGTCGCAGGTCATGGGTCTTCCAACAGGACAACGATCCAAAACACACAGCCAAAAACACCCAAGAATGGCTGAGAGAAAAGCGTTGGACTATTCTAAAGTGGCCTTCTATGAGCCCAGATCTGAATCCCATTGAACATATGTGGAAGGAGCTGAAACATGCCATTTGGAGAAGACACCCATCAAACCTGAGACAACTGGAGCTGTTTGCTCATGAGGAGTGGGCCAAAATACCTGTTGACAGCTGCAGAACGCTCATTGACAAATACAGAAATCGTTTAATTGCAGTGATTGCCTCAAAAGGTTGTGCAACAAAATATTAAGTTATGGGTACCATCATTTTTGTCCAGCCCTATTTCATTAGTTTGTTTTTTTAGATAATTATGTTAATCAACAATTCAAAAGTGATGGCTGATTTTGATTATTTAATTTTCAATAAATTTTTATTTATTGTTACTTTTGTGAGTTTCAAGTGATTTCAGTGAGAATTGTGGGTTTTTCCTTCTTTAACTGAGGGGTACCAACAATTTTGTCCACGTGTGTAAGTCAAGTCAGGCATCTGGAGATGAGTACATAAATCCAGAGGGGTTCCAGCTCCTGGGCCTAATCCTCCCTGTTGTGTTTTCATGTAAATCTTGTGCATTATGCGTTGTTTGGCTGCAGCTGCCGAGGCGTCGCCCATCACACCTTCCCACCCAACGTGTCCTGATGGGAGTGACTCCCAGTTCGGCTCTTCATCCTCGTGGGCGTAATTCAGGGAGTGAAGGGACACGAAAACCTGCTCATCTTGACAAATGAGGCGGCTGTGATATAAAGTGAGCAGCTCAGCATCGTGCCTCTCATTATAGTTACGATCTAATTGATGATAGAGCCTCTGTGATAACTTTGTCCAGCTGGTGTGGAGGTTGTCGCTCGACTACCTGAAGAGTGGAAGGACTGAGACGCTCACACTGATCTGCAGACGCACAGCATTGATTTGTGTTTGTGATTTTAGGAGGCTGTTTTGACTGTTTTCTGTAAGTAAGGTCAAGTAGTGAAGTTTTATTTTCATTTTCTGTTACTGACAGGAAATTAGTTTAAGCAGCTGCCATAAAAATCTTCCAAATTTTTAAAAGTTTCTTTGATTAACAGCATCTGAAAACCACTTTCCACTTGCAGTTTGCTTTACTTAGTCGTGTATTCATCAAATTCAAGGATCCTAATAAATAAATAACTTTTATGACAGAACACTTTGCTGAATTTACCTTCATTTACCATAATGAGCCAAATTAAGTGGGAAAACTTTGAAAAATTAGTATCTATCGTAATGTAAATGAAGAGATTGCATGTATGTGTTTAGAATTAACGCTTCATTGATCGACAATCACGATGTGTCAGTTCAAAGTCAGGCTACCTAAAAGTAAGAAATGGAGCTCCATCCGCCGGCCAAGACGAAGGAAGAACAGCTGCTAAACAGAGCAGTGTGTGCCGACAACTATTGTTTCAAAGATCAAAAATGAACTTTCGATTTCAATCTGGAGAAGGAATTGGTGGACCCTCAAAAAACATAATTTCTGCTTCACTCCAGAAAGCAATTTCCACTGGGGATGGTGGCGACACAGAGGATCATGGTGGGATATGTTTTTCTCAGCTATTTCCCCCCAAAAACTTTCAGTGTGTGACTCTCTGAAGAACTGAACGAGCACAACAACTGTTCCTAAGGATCAGGAGGATAGAAAATCATATTTTGAGGCAAAGCAAAGCTTTAATGCTCGGTAATCCAAAATATATTGAGTGGTGGTTTAAGTAGAAGTAGCAGCAGGTATTTTCCAGGGCTGATAAAGGTTCTTTCTGACGTGTTTTTTTCAAGTAATATTTATAGTCATTTTATACAATATTACACAGTATTTTTTCCCTAAAACTGTGGTAATCTAATGTTGAGCCCCAAGATCCAAGTGTGAAAAGATATCAGAGTATTTGTTTATGTATGTATGAGTATTATGAGTATTAGTGCTAGAAATGTATTGTTTAGACTGTACAATGTAAAAACAAATATTATTTAAAAATAGTTTTACCTATAAATTTTCTAAAATTGCATTTTTTTTGTTAAATTATAGATAATAGCTTGCAAAGTCACAGAAAAAAATCCTTTTACAGGTTAACCTAAAGAAAAACTGGTCAAAACTGTAAATAAAAACAAAAAACAAAATGCATTTTTTACCAATAAAGTATTTTTTCAATGTGTGATTATATAATTACACTGTTTCACTGGAATTATATCGGCTAAAAATCCCATAATTTTACAGATATTTGCTGTTATTTAAAATGAAAATGATGTATTTGAAGGACTGAGAATGGCAAAACTATTTTTAATGTTAAACTTACAGCTTTTCAAAGTGTTGTTCAGTTATAAATCTACTGTCTAGTATCTGGTGATATCAGAAAAAAATATAAAATTACACATTGAAAATTTGAAAAAAAATGGAAAGATGTACATAATATTTACATTAAAATGTGTATTTTATGTATTTTTTCTTTTCCATTGAGAGACTATAAAACTACGCTTTTAACTGTTTACATCTGCTGAAAATAATGATTTTACGGATACTTTGGAACACGGTGAACTCGAAGAAAATGTGGACTCATCAGACCACATTTGTTCATGGAAGATGATGTTTCTCCACCATCCTTCAGGTTTTAAGAAGTGGACGGTTCTTAAGCTGATTTTAGTAGTTTCAGAAATCTCCTTAGTTGTTTTCTTTGCTTGATGCAGGCCAATAATTTGACCCTTCTCAGACACATTAACATCCTTTCCATGACCACAGGATATATGTCTTCCAACATTTAAGAAATGAGAAGCTCCTCGCTGCATCAGCTAGGGTTAAAGAAGTTGTTGTCATCACTGCAGTAATTATCCAATGGAAGACTCTTTCCTATTTGCTTAGTTAAATCCAGGTGGCGACTTTTTTTTTTTTTGGACAGGCAGTGTAAAATTGTGGCTATGACTTACAGCAAAGCTATGGATACTGCTCACCTACTGACCTGTTGACCAAATCTGACAAACTCGGCCGCTCACATCCAGTAACACCATGATAATCAGGCAGCAGAAAGCAGCCAGCTCCAGTCTGCATGGAGCTCTGACGATAACCATCATCACTGTGGACCATAGCTGCTAACTGTACAAAACAAATGTAGGATTAGATCACAGCATCCTGCACAAGATTCAGGTTTAAGCAGCTACTGCACCTACAATGAACTGTCAGCCACGACGGTCCTCCAAATCACCTATTCAGAGATAAGAATAGTTTCTGACTGACATTCTTGGCACACACTCCTTTTTTTTCTACTTTGTAGTTTTCTCGCTCTTCCCTCTCTTCCCTTCTGTCTGAAAAAAAAATAGATCTGTTGACTTTCACATCCCAGGGGCTATTATTCTGCTGTTGTTGCAGGGAGACGTGGATATGATGTGGCTAAATATAATGACAGGTGTGTTTGTCAGCGTTGTACTGACAGTGTTCGTACATAATCTGCACAAACGGCTCCGCACACTTTTGACTGAACGCCTGCCAACAAACGTCTTGTAATTTCTGACAAAGTGGCCAAACACAACTGCAAATCCTGCATATGTGAAGATTGGTTTACAAATACCCCACTGAATAGAAGATGTGTCCTTTACAATAACATTTACAGAAATAAGAGAAGGCTGCGGATTTGTGGTCCAGACTGAAGGAACAGGGTGGCTAATGGGCCTTTTTCTTTTGGGTCCCAAAGCAAAACGAAACTCTGGCAGCATTGGGTCAGAAAATGTGGCGGGGGGGCAGAATGTAATCACTATCTATCACAACAATCCGCCGTTCACTCCTGAGCACTTCTCTTTTGATAGCATCCACAGACGTGTAGAAGTGGCGCCATCGAAGTGTTGATTTCAGCCCATTTATCTCAGTACCTCGGTTTTCGGCTCTCTCAGTGGGAGCGCACAGGGCGATTATCCTGCTGTGCATGTTTGCGACATTTGCATTTATGGCTCCGCTATGAGGAGTCATAGTAAATCCTACGCATCATCATATGAATTTTTGCACGTAACCTGATTCAAAACAGCCTTAAGACTGAAATTAAAATGCATTGCCTTCAATTTGTTGCAAGTAAGACACACAAATTTGCCTGGTTAACAAGCAAACGAACCCAAATATAAAGCCTTCACAGTTGAAAATACCGTTGGCAGGTTTGCAGGACATCGAAATCAAATCAAGAAAAATCTGATTTCTGACAACTGTGACAGGCAGCAGGCAGGAATGGCCAAAATGATAAAGTACAAACACAACACAGACACTCAAGGTGATACAGACGACTGGCCTCCACAGGGAGGTTGATGAGGGAATAAGGGGCGGCTGATTGGACAGGTGTCTGAGTTTGCCCAGAACCCCGTCTCAATCCACGGATAAACACTGAAGCAGCACTTAGAGGATGCAGCTTGTTTGCAGCTACGAGTTCTTGTTTCAGTTTGGCTACGTGATCTTTCTGTCTGTGTCCGTCCCTTCATTCGGCACATAAATGAAACCTTCTACATGGTTGGAAAATGCGTCAGAGAATGACGAAGGAAGAAGATTACAGCCACAGAAAGAATGTAGAGAAGAGACAGGAGGTGAGGAAAGAAAAAGAACTAAACCAGAGCTGAAAAAAAAGCACAAAATATAAAAACCAATATGTTTTCTGCATGAATAACAATAGTAAACATGTATCTGGTGTGAAACAGAAGTGGGATTTTCATGCCAAATTGGCACTGCTGAGGCATCAGCTTGGCCACTCCATTCATCTTCAAACATTCGCTTCAGTTCTATTCAGTTTGATTTTTAAAGCATCGATTCTGAACATACAGACATGGAAAAAATGATTAGACCAGCCTTGTTTTCTTCAATTTCTTGTTCGTTTTAATGCCTGGTACCAGTAAAGGTACATTTGTTTGGACAAATATAATGATAACAACAAAAAAAGCTCATAAGAGTTAAATTTCAGAGCTGATATCTAGACCTTCTTCCATCAGTATCTATGGCATTGTTCTGCCAAAAACAGCTTATAGTCATTCCATGTTTTCTTTTCGGTCTGTTTTAGTCACATGATAAATCAGAACCATTGTTTCTGATGCAGCCATGCATCTTGGCATGCTCTCCACCAGCTTCTGACATTGTTCCGCTGTCACAGCAGCCCATTTCTGGTGCACTAATTCAAAGAAATTTGCCTTGTTTTTGGACTTGTGGTTCTCCATTTTGCATTTGATGATTTTCCACAGGTTTTCAGTTGGATTTAGATCTGGTGATTGAGCAGCCAAGTCATGGTTCCAGTGTTCTGGTTTTCCATCCAAGCTTTAACTGACCCTGTCGTGTGGTAAGGGGCATTGTCTTGTTGGAAAATCCAGTCTTTGGAGACAGGAAAGAGTTTTCCAGCTGATGGAAGACGACTGTTTTCAAGAGTAGCCCCAAACATGACCTGGTTGATTTGCCCTGTTCCACCCAGACTGAAACAACGCCAGATGGTCACTGATCCACCCCCATGTTTTACTGTAGGGGCAGACAGTCTGGTTTGTAGCTTCTCCAGGATTCATCCTAAACACTAAGTTGGCTGGAGTGGACATCAACTGAAAACTGGACTGGCCATCTGCCTCTACAAGTCAGGGCGAGGTTGAAGGGGAAAGAGAACAGGATAGCAAATAGAAAACAGACAAATGATGCATAAGAGAACAATAAGAGAGAGACGAGAGAAGGTTCAGGGTCACATGAGTCTGATCTCACTATAAGTCTTATCAAAAAGGACTGTCTGAAGCATGATCCTGAAAAACAGAAAATGTGTCGGCCTTCTGAGCCCAAAGTGGAAGCAAATTCCACAGCAGAGGACCCTGATAGCTGAGCAGTTGCCACAAAATCATGTCCCTATGCAAAAAAATTACATGATCAATTGCATTCTTTATGTAACTAACTTGGATTTGAAATAAACTGTAACAAAATCTGGGTTGAGAGGAAGGAGAGATGGTTGGTGGCATTGACCGCTGACTGGACATTCAACCAGAAGAGGGGTTACATCCTCTGATCAATTTCAGAAATACGGTTTGTCTAATGTCGTTTACTTTTGATTCTCAGTTGGTTTCCGGTTAAGTTTAGGCACCAAAGCTACATAGTGAGGTATCGGAAAACATCACACTTTGACACTTTTCCATTTGAGAATTCTTGGTTATGATTTGCATCAGAATGACTGGGTTAGGTTTATGAAAAGGTTAAGTTTGGTTTGGGTTAAAATACAAGGCTTTCGCTACGTTTGAAACTTCTCTTCCTTTTTCGGAGTTCCTAGGGTGACAAATCCCATCCTATCTAATATATCATGGGTTGACAGAAAATGAGTGACAGTGAAGCAGTAAAATAGAGAACAATACATGGTAAAGACACGCAGTCAAACACCTCTGACCGTGCACGGACGTGTTACGTCACGGTGCGTCTGCAAAAAAAAAGAAAGAGCTGCCAGTGGAGGCGGCCCAGGAACAGCAGTAGCAGCAGAATGATCAACCCAGAGCCATGACTGAACACCGGCCCTCACGGCCCAAACATCAGACCGGCCCACTGGGAATTGTCCTGGTCCTCCCGATTAGCCACCCTGGGCCTGTATGTTGGAATGATTTTAAATTTGATTCCAGATTTTACAGGGAGTCAATGCAGAGAAGGGGATACTGAAGACATGTGACCTCCCTTTCTGAGTTACTGTTGAAACCTGTAGGTTTGTGTAAAGCCTTGAACAATTACAGCTACTGAACAACTTTGAGCTGAAAAGGGTTGACCATCCACAACTTTTAAAGTAAAACTGAGCATTAAAAAGTTTCCACACTTTATTGTCTTCAAAGAGCAAAAAGTTAAACCGGCAGAATTTGAACAAACCCGACCCTGACTCCATGCAGCAGGTCATATTAAAGAAAATGACACTCTTAGCTCAACCTAGTGTGGAGGAAAATAAGAGGCTACCTAGCTGGATGCATGAAGAGCAGAAAGGACAGTAATCGCATTAAGTGGATCAGACGGGGGCCACCGAGCAGATCGTCTGCTCTGTAAAGACTACAGCAGCCGCTACATGAGCTGGAGACTGAGGGCACCTTTGTCCACGACTAAGATATAGCAGCCTAATTAAAGGGGAGAGAGGAGGAACTGAAAATAAGTCTCACATTTTCATGGAAGATAGAGTCAAACAGAGTTTATGTATGTACACAGACGGGCGGGCAGACAGACAGACGTAGGAACACAGAGGAAATCTCTACATCTGTCTCATCCTCGACTCTGTTTACCACTGGGACTCCTGCCAGTCTGCTCTCTTTCTTCTAGCCTCATGTCTTAATTAGACCACTGTGTCTCTGTCTGGGTCTGTGGCCAAGGTGCCCTGAGTCCTCCCACCTGAAGCTGGCCACATCTGTCAGAGCAACAGCAGACCCTCCACTCGAGCTGTGATCGTGCTTAAAGCAGAGCAGTATTCAGATTAGCAACTCTTTTTATCCGACAAAGTTTTTAAGAGTGAGTGTTTTACCTTGGTGACATGTTTCAACTTCGTCTACGGTCTTCCTCATAGCATCATCTGACGCATGATGATGTGCGGTTTTTATCAGGTGACTGGTCTGGAAGATCTATCAGAATCTGTCAGGCCCGTGAACAAAAAAATACTCTCTTTCCCTTTGACCTCTGTCCCTATTTGCTTCTCCCAAACTGAGGCTGGGACCTCATTCAGGCCTTCTGTGTCCCTAACATGACCATGAGAAAGACAGATGCTGCAAAAGAAGATCCATGAGAGAGAGACAAATGCTATAACAATGACGTTGCAGAGTAGACAATTTGTCTCCATATTGGGCTGGAATCTAAGTTCCTCCCAACTCAATATATACCTGAGGTTGAAGAGAATCTTCAGAATTGAAGCTGACAGCACTGACATCATCACTGTACTGCTCATCGGAACACTTCTCCTGATATCATTAAACCTTATTATCAACCTAAGCCATCTGAAACAAGTCCGGCCATGCCCCCCGCCGTCCGATGGTCTCTGGAGGATGGAGTCCCAGGTGTTCGAGGGTCTAAGCCCCCTCGTCCTGGTTCATGGATCTGCTCACCAGCTTTCTAATTTCTCTGGCCTCTTTTATCCATCTCTTGTGCTTGTTGGCCTCTGATGTTAAAATCCTGCCCTTGTCCCATTAACTGATGTGGTTATTTGTCTTGTAGTGGTCCATGATGACTGATTTTGTTTTCTTGATTGCTTTTTTGTTCTTGTGTTCTTGTGAGTCGTCCTGTGGTCTCTTTTTCACATTCTGCCTAGTGTTCCTTTGTCCTTATACTAAAATATCTTCCTGTTTCATCAGTCTATGCTGTCTTGCATGATTTGCACGTAATTTCATGTATGATGTTACATTTGTTTATTTTGTCTTTTGGGTGAATTAATAGCGGCCACTGTTGTGACTAGATTTTGGTTGGACTAGCATGGTTTTCCTTGGCATCATAAAGCGCTGGTTTACCATTGCCTTCTGCTATTTATCTATAGTAGATGGAGCTATTTAAGCTATAGCTGGCACCCTTTCAGGTCCTACCACTCCCAGTCAGAGTGGACCTGAGAACAATGACAGTGAAGGGGTTGTTCCACCTTCCCCAAAGTCCACAGGTGAGCCCTGTCGCCGGATGTAGTTCAACGTCGTGCCCAGAACATCAGACATGTGATGAGGAGGAATAGTCTAGAGAATCTTGCAATAACAGGCAAAATAGAAAGACAGAGAGCAAGAGGATGTCAGAGAATGACATATATTGACAACATCGAGGACTGGACCACTACATCGAAGGCCAACACTGTACTACATGCAACGTATGACAGAGAAGAAGGAGAAGAATAACGGCCGGTCTGACAAAAACCACACGCCCTCACACGTCGGATGACCACAGATGGTAAAACAATCACCCTTACTTTGTTGGCTAGAAAGCATTGCTAATCTACTATAGGAAAACGACTACTATAAGGAGCTGTATTTCTTCAAATTTAAACATCAAAGACTTCACACGCTGGAGAAAAGAAAAAAAAATCATATGCTACATCAACATCATGCCAAATCCCATCACGATTAGCCCGAGGACTGACTCATCTTAACGTTTGGCCATAAAATTAAGAATATAGACGTGAATTTCAATCGGGACGATTCCTTTTTCACTACTAACTTCTTCTTTTTTTTCTTCTTTACTCCCCCGCCCCTCCCATCTCCTCCCATGTCTCGCTGAATTACGATGCATTCAGGTCGCGTAAAACAAACAAATCACTCCCCTGCCCTCGTGTTTCACTCTAACTGCTCGCCTGAGTCACTTCGCCGTGCACGCTCCCCCCATTTCACCTCCACGTCTCACCCCATCGCTCTCTGCCAGTATGAGTTAATGAAATTGCAAATGCCAGGCAGCAATTTAGTCTGGAATCAATCAATGCAGATGTGATGAGCTTGATTTGATTACATATAAAATTGTGATATAGTGTTTGGCTTGGGCCTCGTGGTTATTATGGTCACCACTGACAGCGGTGGGAGCGGGAAAGATGGAGCTGCTATTCATGTGACTTATTGAGTAATTTGGTTTCTTTTGATGGGCTATTGGCACTAATGTGTCAGGGTAATAAGTGCACACTCTTTCCCCCATTGTGAGTCTAAAGGCTTTTGAAAATCTGTTATTGTCTTCTAAATATGTCAGTTATAGTTCATCATGTGCAGCAACTATTGTTTTGGAATGGTCTCAGTTTTCTGGGATTGCTGTACATCTGTCAAAAGTCTCAAAATGGGCCTCTGGCAGCAGAAGGGACGGCGCATTGCTGTGTCTCTGAGTTTTTATTTTTTGGTTTGTTTGTTTTGCAGGTGTCAGATTGTTGTATTTGGTTCAGTTCTTTGTCATGTAGTGCTGCCAGTGCCTCCTGATACATAAAAAAACAGTGAACCAGGATGAACACCTGCTATTTTTTATGCTAAAACGCATTATTATTGTGTTTAAATTAAGCACACTTACCACAGAAATGAAAACACATAACCCAGTAAAACAAATGGCGTTTAAGAAAAATAAAGAGAGCCTTTATGAGGACATTCTCCAACATCCATGCTTTTAGAATTCATCATTCAAAGAGTAATTAAAGTAGTTGCACTTCAGGAAGTCCTAAAATCTCCAGAAGTTATGCACAAATATTAGAACTGACAAAAGGTTGCAGCCCAGTCTGTAACCAACCGCAGCTTTTCACAAATATCCACTGAATCTCCAGCAGAATAGAATATAGTAGTTAAAACCTACTGTACATGTAGGCATCAAAGTCTTCCAAGCAGTCTCCAGTGGACTAGAAGACCAGTATTACAGCAACAACTACGCATCTGTGTTTGTCTGCATCTGTTTGATTGTGCATCCACATGGGAGTATATTCTTTGATAAATCCATTGTGCCGAAGTAGCAGACAGATTTATAATTACTCCTTTTGGTCTCAGGCCCAGCATTCTGTCCGGTTTCCTCTTGGATTTACAATATTCTTGAAAAAACTGTGCAATATTCTAGCCTATATGCTACACGTCCTTGATGTTGAGCACCTCTGTGTGTTCTTCGAGGACTGCAGATGGTGAAATATGTGGCTTTATGCAGCCCTGCTTGTAGTATCTGGGTCAATACATAATTGAGGGACTTCATAAGTAACTTTAAATTTCAATTTTCCTCAATTGTATAGAAAACATTCAGAAGAATCTTTGTGTAAAAATGCCATGTGGTGTCTGGTTATAGCCAGCCATGTTGATTTTAGGCCTGAAAACAGAAAAAAAATGTCAACTATTATACCTGTCAACTATGTTACAGAAAGTCCCGCAGTTCTATTTTGACCCAAATATTCAATTCTATGCAGTATTGTAGCCTGCTACATGTTTTTGATACTAAATCCATTGTGTGTGTGTTCTGTGGTGACACATGCAGACTCAGAAATATTCCTGTTTTGGTTACATAACCCTGCATTGTGTCCTTTGGGAGGTTTGCATGGATCTCTGCTGGTTGTTGGTATACCGGAGCTGGGGGGTTGCTCCCATTAGACATAACATAACAAATCACCCACTGTCCTCTAAATGGCATCAATTAAACAGGATAAAATGAATGGCAGTGCAACGAGCTGCAAACATACCAAGGAAATGTGAGTTTAAAGTTTAACCTGAACATGTTCTCACACTGTTGCTTCCTGAAACATGAAGCAGATTTTTTTCCTCCAACAATTCCATCAAAGCATCACTTCACAGACAGACGCACCAGAAATGTCATACCAGCAATAAATTTGAGCTACTTGCAAGTATTGATTTAAGACAGACTTTTAAACGTTCCGTCTGACTCTTTTAGTCTAGACCCTACATGCTTAAAGATGTGTGCTCTAAAATGGATTAGATATCGTGTTTTTATCTACAGTGTCAAATTAGAAATCCAGCGGAAAAAAAGGCTTGGATCCTTTTCTACAAGAACAAGTTAATTTTTGTGTTTATGCCGCCTTCACTGCCCACCTGGACCAAATAATAATAGCAGCTTGGAATAACAGATCTCAAGTCATGTTGCTTTCTGGACATGAGACAGTCACCGCAAGAAGAATCTTTAAAAAAAACAAAAAAAAAAAACAGGGACAGATTAAGGAAAGATTCATTTCTGACTGTAACAGGTACAGGCGTACATTTCTCACTATCCCTTTGATAACGTGGCAAGTTACATCCCTGAATGTGATAAATGAACTATCTGTGAAAAATTAAAACCCCCAGAGGACAGAAAGTGAAAATCTGGGACATGCAAAATCAAATAAAATTCAAGAAAAAAATGAATGCTTCACCCCTGACTTAAACAGAGGAGTCCAGAATCATCATCTTTCTTCTACAGTCATGGATTCCTGCAGTTAAACTGTTGATCACCAAACAGATGAGGTGTTCCAGGACTTTAAAAGACACTTTCCATCTAAAACAAGTGTTTTCTGTTCAAGGTTTAAGAGTCAAACTGATCTTTATCATCTCTGAGGACTTGAATTTGTCTTGCAGTTGGTCAACTTTCATCTCACTTTAAAACACGACAGCCCAAAAATATGGCAATAAAATTAGATAATTAAATGAAAAATAGATTAAAAATGATCAAATAATCATCATCAAAGACAAAAGAAATATGATGTTAAAATAAAAAAAATAAATTGATTACAAAACATTAGGGATGTCTGATAATATCGGCTCAATGATATTATCGGCCTGATATTGACATAAAAATGTAATATCAGTCAATATCATTATTGTGCTTTTTTTTGCTGATCATGAAAACCGATAAAATAATGCCTGGATTTCGCCGGCATTTACCGACTTAAAGAGGGAGAGAGGGAGAGTGTAAACTGTTGTTAGAGACAATTTTTAAAACAGTCATTTCTTCCATAACTTCAGTTGAAGTAGTTTTCTTATTTTGCACAGACAATGTTTACTGTACATCTGAAAGCCTTGTTGCATTTGAGAAAGCATCCAATGGGGCATCACAATAAAATCAGTCATGATGTGTTAATTCTTCCACAGAAGATATGTGATGTTACCTAAAATGAGTTAAATAGCCCACATGTATCGGTATCGGTTGATATCGGAATCAGAAATTGAGAGTTGGACAATATCGGCAAAAAAGCCAATATCTCACATCCCTACAATGAAAAAAGGCAAATTTTGAAAATTATATGAAATAAATCAAGCAGGGATTATAAAACTCTGGAACCAGCCAAAGCAGTTGACTCCATGTGCACATTTAAAACAGAAAAACTGACACAGACATAAAACGTGGGCAAACTCCTAAATTCCTCCCCTTCGTCATAACATTTCTTATTCCCCTCATTTATTCCCGTCAGCTGCAGAATATTCACCGCTCGCTTAACTAGAGGGGCTGAAAATGACACTAAAGAGTAGAGTGGAGGTCAGGATGACCTTCATTCCTTCATTATATCGACTCTCCTTGTTTTTTTCCAGCCTTTTGCCAGCATCACAGTTAACTCTACAAGCATGTTTTAACCTCTCAGGACATTAGTCTAGATTTACGGCAACAGTTACAGAATAAGCGCCGCTGCTTCGTTTGCCAAATATGATGTTAAACGTATAGAATTAGCATTAGATATGATGCGGCAGAACGCTTCTACAGTATCGGCGACTTCTTTCACGTCTCCTTTTGACATGTGGAATACGGGCCAAAAGAGCTGAATGCTACACAAACTTCATACGAGCTTAGAAGGACTATAAGACTATCTGCTGTGGTAATAAAGGGATACGGGCTCATCCCTCATATAAATCTTCTTCACTAGACACTGTTGGACTCGTACTTATCTATTCCTCAGCGGTAGCGCACAATTACCCGTTGAAAAATGCTGCATAAAGCATCAGTCGCCTTCCTTATCAAAGTCAGTGCAGCTGTACGGACAGATAAAGGGCAAAAATAATAAAATAACTGTCTTTTCACACAGGCAGGATTGGCCAGATGAACTACTCGCTGAATTTTTGACCTATGTGTCGTACAGTATCAAGGCAAGACATTTGCAGATAGGGAAAAATAAATGCCAAAGAAATGCGGTTTGTTTTATTTATCAGCCAACAGAGTTATTACTGAGGTTTCACACGGCAGGGGACGCTTTCATTTCTACAATATTGTTTAAATACGAGCTAAATAAGGTCAACACCAATCAAATGAAAGATGTTTGTGGACGATCTGTGCCTCGCTGTTGTTTCTCCAGGCTACAGTTCAAACTGGATTTGGACTCATCTCCTGGAGGAATAATTTCAGATAGTGTGTCTGAGCTTAGCATACAAATTAATCAAATAACTGCCACGCAGATTCCGTCCTCCTTTTTGATATTCACATTGCTGTTTTTCATTTCTGTAAAATGCTAGAGATTACAGTTGATGCCTTTTCATCTGTACATTGTCCCAGGAATAATAAGACACTTTATCTCAGATAGTGCAAGGACATGCTTAAGAATAAAGCACCAAGTTAAGCAAAGGTGGTTCTTCACAGTCATACAGCAGGGGAACCTTAAAGTCTATCTCTAGTTATTGATTTCATTCATTTCTGTTTATGAAAGCTGCATGGAGGAGAAACTTCAAACAGGTTGTGAAATGTCATGTTTTAACTCAGACCACACTATTTACCTAAACTAAACCATGTTAGGTTGATTAAACTTCACCAAACTTCTAACTTATAGCTATTATTGTGAAATTGTTAACCAATATGTGACATTTTCCTAAATCTAACCCCATATTTGTTGTACCTAAACCTAACCACACAGCGAGTAAGTACCAAAAGCAAACAAAACTACTGTGTAAGAACAACTCGGTCCTGTTGTTGATTAATGCCTCCACACCCCCCTTGTACCTCCTTACATACACTTTTGAGGCCTTTTGGAGCTGGAGGCCTTAATATATGTCACAGGTTCTGAAAGTAAATTCTTTGCAAAATATAAATGAGACTGAACTTTAGTTGTGTAGAAATGGCATTTTGCAGAGACAGGGTTGACCATATCTCTTCAAACTGAAAACTTTGATATAAACTGCCCGGCCAAAAAAAAGAGAAGTCGCACACTCTAATGTTTCATTGGACCGCCTTTAGCTGTGAGTATGGCACTCATTCACTGTGGCATCGTTTCTGCAGTGTCACAGCATTTATTTCTGTCTAGAGTTCCATTAATTTTCTACAAAGATCTTATATTAATGACGGGAGAAGTCGGACAGCTACACAAAGTCTTCTCCAGAACATCCCAAAGATTCTCTGAGATCTGGACTCTATGGAGGACAATCCATCTCATGCTCCCTGATCCACTCATTGTCAGTGTGAGCCCCATGAATCCTGGCATCGTCGTCTTGGAACATGCCCATGACATCAGGGAAGAAAAACTCCACTGATGTAAAGACCAGGTCATTCAGTGTCTTCAGGTAGCAGCTGACCTCATTCTTCGGGAACATAAAGTTGTTGAACCTGACCAACCCCAGATCATAACCCTAACCCCCACAGGCTGGTAGGCACTAGCCATGATGAGTTCATCACTTCATCTGCCTCTCTTCTTACCCTGATGCCCCCATCACTGTGGAACAGGGTAAATCTGGACTCATCAGACCACATTTGTTCCTGGTAGATGATGGTTCTTCACTATCCTTTAGGTTTTAAGAATGCGCTGGACGGTTCTTAACCTGATTTTAGTAATTTCATCTCAGTTTTTTTTCTTTGCTTGATGCAGGCCAATAATTTGACCCTTCTGAGACACATTAACATCCTTTCCATGACCACAGGATATGTCTTCCAACATTTAAGAAATGAGAAGCTCCTCACTGCATCAGCTAAGGCTAAAGAAGTTGTTGCAGCTGAAACGTATTCATCACTGCAGTAATTATCCAATGGAAGACTCCTACCTATTGGTTCCTGATGCATAATAAGTATGAAGCTTGAGAACTCATGATGTGTCATGGCCATATAAAAAAAAATCCATATGGACATGCCAACAAAGTAAAAACTTAATTTTCATCAGAAGGGATCTATTAGACATGATAAAAACAGGAGCCAGGTTCCATCAAATCACACATATCAAGAAGAAACTGGTTCTGCTCTGGTCTCTCCAGAAACTACGCTGCAAACAGAGCCGCTGCACAACAACCAGGGATGTAAAAGCATCTGACAACTCCTTCAAGACACTTTTTAAAAATTAATTTATGAACTCGGAATAAATCCGTCCACCGCTGAAGATTCTTTTTAGTAGTTAAAAACAGCCTCCTCCTACGGAATGACTCACTCATTCATTCAACCTTTATTCGTACCGGAGAGTTCACTGAGGGGCGCCCCGCTTTTATGAGTCAAATTACAAAAGAAAGAAGAGAGATGAGCAACAAAGGGATGTGCTAACAGAGGAGCAGAGAAAAGGCGTTTCACAGTTGCTTGAATTAAAGCATTAGTGTTGAGGGCGAGATGGAATCCTTTAAAATGTCAATTAAAAACATAGTAGTACGAGGAACCTTTCAAACAAGGCAATAAATACCATTTGTCTGGTGCACTACAGTTAAGAACACTTTGTTTAAGGATGTAAATGAGTAGAAATACAACCTGTGTATTTGTCTATGAAAAAAGAATGCTGTCATTTTAAGGAAATCCATCCATCCATTATGTATACACCGCTTAATCCTCATTAAGTCATGGGGGGCTGGAGTCTATCCCAGCTGCTTTAGGGTGAAACCTGGACACCCTGGACAGGTAACAGTCTATCACAGGGCTACATATAGAGACAAATGAGCACATTCACACCTAGAATCACCAATTAACGTCTGCATGTTTATGGACTGTGGGAGGAAGCCGGAGAACCTGGTGAGAACATGCAGACTCCATGCAGAAAGATCCCATTAGGAAAGTTAATGAACCAAACGTAATGAGTCTCTAAACTGTTCTATAACCACCATGCTTTTATTAGCAGTTATGTTGCTATTTTACATCAGACCTTCAGACTTCTGACTCACCCTGGAGGACCTCACCACCCAGTTGATGGTCTGGACCTTCTCAAAGTGACTTTTTCAGCTTTTACTGACTCTAAAACACGGCTCCATCGTTACCTAACAGTACGTTGTGAAATCAATAAAGAATCTTTCAGCTTGTCCTGAAGAACCTCTTGTACGAAGGAATAGTGCTGGCAGATGTAAGATTGGTGCTGGCATCAACAGTACTGCTTTGACCTTTTCTATGAGATGTTCGGCTTCATCCTTCTTAAGTGGAGAGACGCAAGCGAGGAAAGTGAAGTAAAGCGGCACACTCGAGAAGTACCAGCAGAACTTAGAACTTTGAAGTGATTTGGTTTGTTCTTACCAAACGTGTCACTGCTGTGTGGTTTGTCTGCCTGCACGATAACAGCCAGACCTCGGTTGTTGCTTGGTGGGAGGTGTAAATCTTTTCTAACCCTCAGCAGTCTCTCCAGCGTGATTCAGACTGTGGATATAGTGCGAGGTGTTCTAGCGAGGCTTTTAAACATCACACCAGCTTCATCGGCAGATGGATTTAATTCACTTTGTTGTGAATTTCCAGCCTTGGCTTTGCAAAACCTTTCCCCTCTTAGAGCCAATGGTGCTAAATCTAGATTTTATATGATGATAAAAACAGTCAAATCTGCTCCATATTTCAGCACATACTCTGAGTACCAATTTCCTCATGAGCTATTTCTCCCTTTTGCAAGCATTTGTGCTGAATAGACTCAATTTTAATTAAATTTAGCTGATTATTGAGTAATTATTTGCCTTTTTGTCTCATGTGCAGAGAAAGTAATAAGAGCTTTTTAACTTGTTTCCACATAACTGCTCTTATTTTCTTCTATTTTATTGTATGAATTAGGAAATGACACATCATTAAAAATGACTTTTTTCCTATCAATCAGTGCACTCATCGCATTTACTTGAATTATTTATAAGAATATCTGCTTTAAATAAATGATCTATATGCTAAATAGTAAGTATAGCTGTGCCACTGTTTACTGTGGGAGTCTTTGTGAAGTTTGCTTGATTTTCAGCTACGAGAAAACACAATTCAAAGCAGTCCAAGCCATTTAGATAACGCTTGAGCCAATTTAGAACAGTAAAACAAAAACCAATCCAACCCAATTTTACACCCCGTCAGGCACTCTTTGGACAAAAAGTCAGACTGAAGCGAGTGAAATCTTGTCAGCATTAGTGTTCAGGCTGAGTGCTGTAATGGGACCAAAGAGCCCAGCTGTTGGAAAACTTTTTGACAAAGGTGTTTTTTTATTTTTTGGGGTTGGTCCTTCACCCACACGCATTTAAAAAGCATCAAGACGACGGGTGGACAGGTAGAGGTGGCAGAGTTCATGCAGTCCAGAGCATTAAAGTGCATTGTGTATAGAGTGATGCTTTGTGGCAGTCTGGCGATGAAATGATGGCTTTTGTTTCACATGACAGCGCTGCCGAATACGTCTGGATAGATTCTCAGACATCCAGGTTTTGTTAAGACTAAGAGCATCGACTGAGGAAGTCTCTTGGATGAGAGGTAAAATGTCCTCCAACTGCCTTCTACTGAAGCAAATCCATCCATCCATCCATCCATCCATCCATCCATCCATCCATCCATCCACCCATCCTCTTCTGCTTATCTGGGGTTGGGTCGTGGAGGCAGTGGATGAAGCAGATCATTCCAGACAGCCCTCCCTCCAGATGAGATACATAATCCCTCCAGCGAGTTCTAGGTCTGCCCCGGGGTCTCCTCCCAGGCGGATGTGTGGAAAACCTCCAAAGGAAGTCCTTCTGGAGGCATCCCAATCAGATGTCCAAACCACCTCAACTGGCTCCTTTTGATGTGAAGGAACAGCAGCTCTACTCCGAGCTCCATTTGGATGTCTGACCTTCTCACCCTATCTCTAAGGCTGAGCCCAGACACCCTGCAGAGGAAGCTCATTTCGGCCGCTTATATCAGCAATCTTGTTCTCCCGACCGGCTGTGGATCAGGTGGTAGAGCGGGTCGTCCAATGATCAAAGGGTCGGCGGTTTGATTCCCGCTCTTGCCTAGTCATGTGCTGCATGCTGAAGTTTCCTTGGGCAAGATTCTGAACCCCGAATTGCCTACCAGTGACTGTTCCACTGGTATATGAATGTATACTGACTGATGTTGCAGGTTGATTAGCAACCTGCACATTAGTGTGTGTCTGGGTGAATGGGAACAATTGTTGTAAAGCGCTTTGAATAGAAAAGCACTATATAAGAGCAAGTCCATTTACCAAGGTTGGAACGTAGATGGATGAACTTCAGAGTAGCTCACTTAATTCCTGAAGTTATCGTTTTTTGCCTTTATGAGATAGAACAGTAAGAGAGAGACAGGAAACATGGGTAAAAGAGTGGGGGAATGACATGCAGTAAGTTGCCATGAGCTGGATTCAAACCCATGACCGCTGCATCGAGGACTACAGCCCCTGTTCACGGGTCGCCCACCCAGCCAGCTGACCTATCTGGGTACCCAGCTTGCTCAATTCTTGAATCTAATCACTGACAGGAGGCAATTTTTTTTTTCCCTCTTTTTGTGAAAATAAGTGTGTTGAAACTCTAACTTGCTGTAAACTGCAACAGATTAACAGTGTGGGGGAAATAATGATGTAGAAAACAAAAACCATCAGCAGCAAAGTGTGACTGTGTCAGCTGTTTGTTAGGAAGGAAAAATGAGCATTTCTATAACCCGAGGCCACAGACTGTCAATAAAAATGGTCGTACCTATACAGACTGCAGGTATTCAATATCCCCATCCACTGTGGGGAGTTTTTGGATCAGATAATAAGACAAGGTACTTCATACTGTCAGTCAGTTAGCAGTTTTAAGGACTTAGCTCACTCTTCCACTTGAAAAAGATTTTTTTCACTTATAAAAATATAGGATAATTAAGTGCAGTCAGACCATACTCCAGCACTGACACAGTGTTGTAAACATTGGCCTGGCTATGCAGGTTTGGAGCTAAGTTGAAGCCTTGACTTTGCATGCTTTGCAGTTGACACCATATTTTCTGGTTCGAGGCAGGGCCTTTCAAATACAGGAAGAAATGGGAAAAATGGAAGCATGAGATGGACAGACAGCTTGGTGTGACGTCAGTAGTAATACAGATGACTGACAGCATGAGATCACAGGTACAAGCGACTGAAATGTTTCTCTGTAGAGTGTTTAGGCTCAGAGACAGGCTGAGGAGCTTGGACATGTAGAGGGTTGAACATCTTGATTTAGACTGACTGTTCTTTCAAGTCAAAATGGGCCAGTTGAGGTGATTTGAGCATCTGTTTAAAATGGCTCCTGGGCAACTTCCTTTGGAGGCTTTCAGGTAAATCCAACTGGGATAAGACCCTGAGGTAAACCCAGAACCCCCTGGAAGGATCACGTCTCATCTGGCCTAAGATCACCCTCGGACACCCCAGAAGGAACTACTGCCTCTATGACCTGACCCCTTATAAGTGAAAGAAAACAGATGAATGGATGGCTCTTGATGCTTTTTAAATCGGGTGCACTCATAGAGTTTCTGGAGTTCAGTGGTAATGCACTTTAAAGGTACTTCTGCATTAGCCCAGTTTGAAAGCTGTGATTGCTGCCACTCGCCTGAAGCTTGAAGCACCTCTGCACATTCTCAAAATGTTCTTGTATAGTTGTCCTGGTGTTGAAGGGCTGAACTGATGACTGCTGTAGCAACAGAAAGGCTCAAAACTTCAGTTGGGATGTTTTTGATGCTGAACATAAGGTGTGGAGGACAGGAGCACACCGACTTTGAGTGACAGAGTTCTTTGTATAACTAAGATCATATTGGCAGAAAACTGAGGATTGTCGGAATAATTTACCTCACTGAGAACCATCTCACAGTCCCTGCCTCATGTCTCAGTGTTCAGACTAATTATTTTGGCTCTAAATATCCCCCCTCTGGTTAGCCTCATTTTAAATCATTGCTGTGCCGATGTTGCACAGCTGCAGTTTGCAGTCAACGGCAGAGATTGATTTCATCTTTCCAAAACCAAAAACAGTGAAAGTATATTCAGAATGCAGTAAATGTTAAATGTGAATAGAGCAGAAGGAACCATACCTGCCCCGTTTTACTGTTTCTTCATTAGTTCTTTGTTTCCTTTAGAAAGGATTTTGACATTTTATTGATTACTTTCAAGACTAGCCAAGTCCTTAAAAGGGTTATTGTCCTGAACATTTAATCCCTCGTGAGCCGTTGCTCTGCCTGAAGTTATCCAGCTGGAATTTACGAAGATTTTCTGTACCCTGATTTAACTCAGCACTGGGTCACAAGTGCCGTCTCAGCAGCAGGAGGCGCCCCGAGGATATCAGCCAATCAACTGTTCAGTTCCAAGGTTTGTCATCAATGATGCTGCGACAGTAAACTTCATAGAGTCAACGAAGGTGAAGGCTTGGGGGCAGTTAACAGCATTTGTGCCTTCTCATCAGCGTGCCCCAAATGAAGGACAGAGACGAGGACTGTGAGGGGAGCTGAATGTTGCAACACCTGTGTGTGATAATGAATAGAGAGGAAAGAAACCCTGTAGTTTCCTGCATTATTTAGCTATAAAATGTGAGCTAATCCTCTTTGAAACACAATGTTCTTAAGCTAATAACACACAATCGAATGTTTCATGTCTTTATCCCAGTGCTGGTGGCAAAAAATTAAAAAATGATTTAACATTTGGGATAATAACTGGCTGAACATCCTTTAATATCGGTAACCTCAAACGTTTTAGGTAGCTGCAAATCAGACCTGCACAACATTCAACAATTTTGGGCCCTTCCTCTTTAAAGAAGTGTTTAATTTCCGCTGTAATCTTCACTATGATGGTGAGCTAACCAGGCTGAGAGGCAATAAAGCGGCATGATGATTCCGCCACCATACTTTATTTTTGAATTAAGGTTTCCATTTGTCTTTTTTTTTTGACCCCATATGTTGCTGCTGCATGTTCTCTCCAAGGTAACGCCACCTTCAGTTCACAGAACACTGCCATGGCGCTCTTTGAAAACCTTTGGGTTTGCAGCACGTTGAGCCTTTTTTAAAGGGTTTCTTCTGACAGATCGTGCCATGGACGTCAGGGATACAGAGAACCAAACATGGTAACCAGCTCTGATGATTCCTCTAGGCCATTAGCTGTTGCTTTGTCCTTCTGTTTTCCAAAATTCAAATCATATTCACAGTCCCCTGCAAAAGCAGTCGTATTATCGAGAAGTGCACTGCTCCCAGCTCTCCTGCCATGCTTAGAATGCTACATTGAAGTCCAGTTCATGAATTTTGAACTGGAATTTCTTCTTCTGCTCTTTGATGACTCCTGGACATCCTCCACCATGTCACAATTTCAACTCGTCAACTTGAATGTCTGTTTGAGGAAGTGGAAGAAGTCGCAGGAAGATAAATCTGGAACGTAGGGCAGGTAGGGAATGATGATTGTGTTGCCACTTTTTTTCAAGGTGTTTCGTTAAGGTGCATTGTCATGGTGGAGCACTTAATTGTCCACAGTTCAGGTTGTTTCTTAGAATCCTCAGGACGCTGCAGACAGAACTGACAGTTGATGAATTTATGTTGCACAACCCAGTGGATGTTGACGAATATGATGAACATGTTCATGGTCTGATTCTTCCATTGGAGATTGTTGTTTGGTCTCTGAACTCACCATCAGTGACGATCCTCCACATGAAGGTTGGATCACTTTGGGTCTGCTGCTGCTGATCCTTACAGACTTTGACTCAGAGCTTTTTCTGCAGGTCCACGGTGAAATTGCAAATGTACACCTGCAAGTGGTCACAATCTTGTCTGTCACACGGCTGCTGACATTGATCGACAGCGTCACTCAGAATCCTGACTCTCACTGGGACCGTCCCGTGTATCGAAATTTAGATATAAGAATATCTAAGATCAGCTTATGACCGTTTCCAGCAAAACACAAAAGTCTTCTCAGAACTCATTTTTTCAAGGCAGAGCAGAGGCTTCTTGTGAAGAGCAAACTGAAAATGTTTCAGTGTTTTAAATAAGTTAAAGTAGCTCGAAGACACACATCCAATCTTGTTTCACTGATTGGACTCCGAACTACTTCCATTGATGTCATTATCCTCAAGTTTCCCAACCTTCACTGAGAATATTTGACTATCGTGTTGGCAAGAACAATACTCTGACTGATGATAGTTGTTTAGAATTGTAACATAGATGAAGCTCAGGACATATTTTAAGACTAAATTATAGTGAAATGTGCATAATTCCAACGGTTTTAAGGATTTTTTTGCCACGGTAATCAAGAAAACCATCTGTAAAAGACTGTAATTTGGTAATTTGTGTGACATTAGTCTCTGTAGATGTGTTTACTTCTAGCTACCTTTATGCACATTTCAACTTGATATGAAAAAAATGTGGAAATGAAAAAAAAGGAAAAAAAGCTGAGGTATGTCAAGAAATTTCCTATGTTTGACCACAGTAGAGTTCAGAACAAATGGTACACAAAACAAACCAAGTTTTTCTTCTGTTGTTGGTGAGGAGCATGAACGGATGAGGCTGGCTAGAAATCAAAGTCAACTCTTTTGATTTTCCTTATTCAGTGTTCAAGCTTTGACTGAAAATCTTTTACACCCTTTTCCTCCAGGGGCCAAATGGATTTCTACAACCAACTGTTTTTCTTAATGTGTCCAAATCCTAATATTCACATTTACATTAGTAAACGGAAACCTGTCGAATTGTGTTTTCTTTTGCTGAATGGTTGCAACATTGTTTTAAACTTATCCTACATTTGCTTAGTAACTACAGTTCTGTTTTAAAGGAGGGGATTCAGGGTCACAGGTAAATCATAACCGGAACTTTATTGACAGTTCGAATTAAAAAGTTGTTCTGCATTAAATTCTTTATGGTACAAACCAGGAACAGAAATAGAAGGCCACATACCACAGCTGAGGGACAGAGTAAAAAAAATAAAACTGCTTCTCAAGGAGACGGGTGAGATGCTGGAGACAAAGGAAAGTTGGGGGAGGAATTAAGAGGGAAAACAACAGTGGAGAATAGAAGAGATGAGGGAGGAGAAAATGAACTTATCAAAACACAAGCCTTCATAGAAGGAGAGAATACAGACTTCCAGTAGCTTCAGGTAACGCTGCAAAGAATGACTGTCAACACGTGGGAGAAAATCATTTTAAAACAGGATGCAAAATAGCATATGGATTATGTCCATGTGTGATTCTCCCTGCAAAACAAAGACTTAATCTCCTAACAGACTCCCTGTTTTCTCAGGTCGGGTCTGAAACTTCGGCTTCACTTCAACGTTAGCTTACTTCACTCTGACGACGGTGCAGAAGACATAATGCAGCCAAACTGAATCTGCTGATGCTAAAATCAGATGAAATAACCATGTGTGGGTAAATACAGCGAGCAGAAACGGATGCGGGCCGGATAAATCTCCAGGAAATCGGAGAGTACCGCTCGCTGACTGGCAGAGGCTGGCGTGGCTGGAGGGAAAGCGTGCCCTCTTTAGGAGTTGGGAGGCTGAAAGGTCTTGGAGGTGGCAAGCATGGCTCGCACTTTGGCCATCAGGTCCTAAAAATAGAGGAGACAGAAAGAGAAAAAGTGAGAGGGGTTTTAAAAGCATGGTCTGAAAGAGCTAGTTAGCATATTTAGATAGAATGAGCATTTTCCTTCCCTTTCCCACTGGACAGTGGTGTTAAAATAGAATGCCTTGGTCTGAACCACTTTGTTCACTTTCCCTTTAATGTACAACAAATCTTCACTCTTGTACACATTACAAGATAACTAGTAATGTTGTATCATTCCTAGTCTCCAGGGAGGAGACCCCGGGGTAGACCCAGAACCTGCTGGAGGGATTATGTATCTCATGTGGTCTGGGAACGCCTCAGGATCCCCCAGGAAGAGCTGGAAAGTGGTGTCAGGGGGAGGAAGGTCTGGAATGACCTGCTTCATCTGCTTCCTCCATGACCCGACCATGGATAAGAGGAAGAACATGGATGGATGGACGGATGGATGGACGGATGGACGGACTTCACTAGCAAGATATTTTGGTGTCCAAAATGTGGGTGTTGCAACTGACGAGATGATAGATTTGTGATACATTTGTGGTGAAAATAATATCACTGATTGAGGTGTAAAAGAAGTAAAGAAAATAATAAGATGAAAATGCTAACTGGTTCCATTAAACTAGACGTAGTGTGACCAGAAAGTGGCAGTAAAGGCTAGGAGAGTAGAAGAAGCAGGAAACAAAAAAAAAAAACCTTGAAAGAAGAGAAAATTCAAACTAGTCTTCAGGACTGTTTTTAAACGTCAAAGTCGTCAATATTCATTCATGTCGGCTGGTATTGTATGTATTTCTGACTGACAGCGGGGAAACAGCTGATCAGTCATGTGTTACATGTTTACTCTGCCAGAATTTATTTGGGAAAGATGTTTCCATCATCTATTATGTGTGTTAGCTTTTCCTAAAGTGTCAAAAACCACCTCAAATGAGCCAAGAAATTTTTCCCGATACAAAAAAATCAAAACGGACATAATTTGTGTGTATTTGAAAGTCGCAATTGCAATGCCACATTTTGCGCCAACTGTTTTACTTAGCCCTGTGTGAGTTTGACTTAAGAAGATCCACTGGTTGCTCTCCAAGTTTAAATTATTCCCGACCAAGCGACTGCACTTGAAAGACGTGAACAAATTATTTTACTATGAAATAAAAGACAAAAGGAATTAGGTTGATCTGGTAACACGTTTATGTTCTCTTCACAGTGCATTACAGCTCCCTTATGAAGAATAATTCCAGCTATAATTAATCAGCAAACTACTCCCTGAGGCGTGAAGGAGTTGCTAGTAATGCTGCTCCCGTTGGGAATCAACTATGCAGCCTCCAGGCGCCTTAAGCTCAGCGATTTGTTTTAGCTCGGTTTAGCTCACGGCGTGCGTGAATGAATCCCAGCCTCTAATTTATTTGAATGGCGCAAGTCCATCAGTGAAGAGCTGCCAATTAAGGGGGGTTCTGGCAAAAAATAGTAAATAAATAAACACAGGTCCCCAAGAAGCTGAGCCAGGCTTTTGGTGCAGCGCGTCTCTCAACATATGGTGTGTTTGAAGTACAGAATACCATCTAAAGTCAGGAGTGTTAAAGTCCTCTTAGCTCAGGCTCCACATTCAGCCCAATTAGACACAAAACAGCTGAAGCAAGAAACAAAATGACAAAAAACGACAAATGACATGAAACACAACAGAAGAAACAAAAAACTTACGAAGCAACAAAAAAAGACCAAAAATGGGACAAAAAATAACACAAGACAAACGAGACAAAAAGGACACACAAAAGGACAGAAAAATTGACAAAACTGAGACAAACTCCCCCAAAACGACAAAACAATACACAAAACACAGAATAAGCGAAACACAAAATGACAAAAACGAGAAACAAATGACGAAAGTCAGACAAGAATAAACAAACAACAAAAACAAGACAAAATATTACAAAAATGAGACACAAAATGACAAAAAACAGACAACATGAAACAAAGCAGAAGAGACAAAAAAATGTATCAAAAAAGTGACAAAAATGAACGAAAATGAGGCAAAAAATTACACAAATGACATAAACAAGCTGGAAATGACAAAAAAGAAAAAAGACGGACAACACAAACGAGACAAAAAACACAGTACGACAAAAATAACACACAAAACAACAGATAAAGCAAAACACAAAATGAGAAAAATGAGACAAAAGACAAAAAGGAAACAAAATGACACAAATGAGAAACAAAATGACAAAACCCCGAAACAAACGACAAAAATCAGCAAAAAAAAAACCCAACAAACACAAGAGACAATCTTACAAAAACCAGACACAAAATGAGAACATTTTACTATTTTACTTTGACCAAAACAACTTGTCATGATCTAGGAATTATTTCAAATTCATGGTTTTACAAAGTTATAATTTGCAGTTAATGTCTTCTCTGTAATTTTTACACTTTGAGGACCGGATTGGACCCTCTGCAGGGCCGGTTTTGGACAGCGGGCCGCATATTTAACACCTCTGCTCTAAGTGCTCAAAAACACACATATTACAAAAGCATACATCCCTGCAGGCACCTAATCCTTAATTCCTGCTGCGCTGTAAACAGCTCGATAATGGCAAAGAAACATAATTCGTAGAAAGCCGCAATTGCAAAAAAAAAAAAAGTGGGTGTAGAAAGATAAGCAGAGGAATAGTCGGGAATGCAGCGTAGGAGGGCTGCCAAAGTGCAGTTCTTACTTTTTCATTTTTCTTCCCCCACACTCTTCAGGTAGAAATGGAAATTCTACTGACCAGGGGGCAAACGCTGGCATTGCAGAAAAGCAAGTGTTAATTTGCATCGCTTCCCACGAGTGATTCAGACACGCATGGACAAATATCCACCCCTGAGCTCTCCTGACAGATGAGACAAAATTAACAGCTGTAATCACAGAGGAAGGAGCTGTCATTTCACATCACTCTAACGGCTGTTTCTCTCAAAACCCCCGGTGTATTCGCACACGCTCACGACAAACAATGTTCCAAATTATTACTAAGGGAGCTGCTGAAACTACAAGAGAATTCCTGTCAGCTGCAAGTGCTGCAAAAATCAGACTGAACTAATCGATCTCCAAGTTACAGTAAAGCTGTCAGACGACGACGACGACGACGACGACTACATTATAAGGCAAAGGTGTGTAATTCACACCAAAGAAAAGCAATAATAAACAAAAAATCGTAACCAATAGTCCACCAGATTGCTCATCTTAACGAGGAATCTGATCATTTATCACAACACAGTAAGCTAGCAGTTCTATTTAAATCTCACGTTTTAGCAGCAGAGCTTCTGTAATTGAAACATTTTCTATTTGTGACACTAATTCAAGGGGAAACCCGACTTTTGAAGTGAAACCTTCCTGACTCGGTCCTAGATGTTAGCCTGAGCTAACAGTCTCAGTGATTCTGCTCTCGAGCTTTTGGCAAATTTTGGATTTTAAATTCTTAGCCGAAGATTCTTCTGGTGTTCACAGCTGTGCTTACTGCACTCCAGAACCCCAGTTATGAGGCTTATCGTGCTTTTGATCATGTGGATGTGCTGCGCAGAGAAATCCAATTATAAATAGCTCTGTATACAAGATGAACACTCGCACTCTGGTTATTGATTACTGTGTGCTGTCTGCACAGGAGCCTGTGATGTGTACAACTGTTAGCTTGACATTATTAGCTGAACATGCTGCCATCATGGAGAAAAAGGAAGGAGAGGATGATGATGAACAGATGTGACTGGTGGGATCATCATGATGGAGATCAGAGAAGCAACCCCGAGCAGAGAGAACATCTTGGGCTGATCCTTCCGATTATCTGCCCAGCTGATTTTCCGGGCTGGTGTTTTATTTTCCCCAACATTTCTTTTGGTCAACTATCGATAAAATACAGTGGTGGGAAAAAGTGTTCGGACACCCCATACATTTGAATTTATATTCTACTAAGAATCACTCTTAGGTCTTCAAGTGCAGTTTATTTTAGTACAATCATAGCCATAAACTAAAAAAAAACAACCTAAAAAGTCCACTAAAAATGGAAAATTGATAAGGTTCCATAAAAATAAGAAATTTTCAGTATTGAGTTATTTTGGTAGAACTTAGTTTTGTTACTTGTTCTTTTAAACAATAAAAAAAATACAATATTTGAATATTCGGATCTCAAAATTAATATTCGGATACCATTGTCATGACCGAATATTCAGATATCTGGATATTTGGGTCCAGCCCTAATAGAAACATGTAGATTAAATAAAAATTTAGTTACATTTTTTTTTACATCCACATGAAGAGGATTATCAGGAAACAGTCGGTTTGATAGCAGCTTTTCTTGTGACGCTGTGACAGAAGAACTAATTCCACCTGGTACTATTTTCACAACACTTGATCATCTTTTGCATTTTTAACAAATTCAAACACTGCAGTTTGTTGTTCGGTGCACGAGCTAAAGGCTGAACATCTCCAAACCCTCAGCCCGCTTTCACTGTGTTCTGCCGTTTGCTTCTGAGTTTAAACCTACTTGCACTGAGCGCAGCACGAAATCAGATTGTGGTTGCAATTATTAATGACTGGCGTCTTGTTAAATCAATGCGTGTTTGTCTGGCTCCACAGTAAACAGATATATGTGCTGTTTTCTGTTGCATTCCTGACAAAGGAGCTGCTCAGTGCGAGTTAGGACTCGGGGATCTGTCGGGACTCGCTCTGCCCCCCTTGCAACACCAAAGCACCAAATGAAGCAGCAGTAAAATCTCAAGGATCAGAACTTTAACAATCTGAAGATATTGTGAGGACACGACACTCTGCAGCTGCTGTTTAACTTCTCAAACTGGCTTTTCTTGTTTGGAGTTTATTTTTGTGATAAAGCGCTCCTCCCTGTAGCCTGTCTCCTATTTCTGAGCCTTCACAAGTTGGAAGTTTGAGCTGAAGCATCTTCGCAAACACATTGGCCTAAAAAACATTTTACTCACTGGTGTGGGAAAACTTTGGCTTCAGTAAAAAAAGGACGTCTTATCATGGGGACCCAGGCACCAATGATGGCCTGAAAACAGAAACATGACTAACCTCATGAGCAATTTGTGCAGACTAACCCTTACAGAGGACTGAAACAGCCACAATCCAGGCTCAAACTAAAGGAATTTCAAAATCCTAACCAGTCTGAAAGCAAATTGCATCACACACAGCCTGGTTTCTGACTGCAAACATCCATGAAACCATACCACTGTAATAGAAAGCCGCTCACACATCGATACAACAGCCTGGGATAAACTCTCCTTAAAGAACAGGTTAATGCATGATCTTCTATGTTCTAAGAGACAGAAGTTCAGACAAAAAGCAGGTCTTTTGTGCTCTCTCTCTCGGTGTGAGTGGTTGTGTTTTAGAAAGTTGGTCTTTTCTGCAAATTCCCTAGCATTTTCCAGTTTTTCATTACGGTGAATTGTCGTGTTTGTGCACAAATTCCAGCCTGTCAGGGCATCAAGTCCACACTTCTCCTAAGAACAGGGCTGCTGGCTGTGTTTTTGTGCAGAAGACATCAACACTGCTGCATCTGTGACAAAAAATTGCACTCGTGTGCTTTTTAAACAAGAGAATTATGTTTCCTGAGGCTGAGAGATGGAGCTCTGGATGGGATTTCTACAGCAGGACATTTCTTGGCTCTGTCAGCAGTGGATTGTTTTACCAGCACTGATGTGAGAAATGGTTCCAGATCGGTCAAAGATGTAGCTCGAGAACAATGAGGACAGTAAGCGTTCCTTTGTCTTTAAGCCTCCACATTAGTCAGCTCTATCCTACCTTTTTTCTCTCCAATATGACACCATAAAACACGGTTTGAAACTACTAAAGCTCATCCTCACCCATCAGTTGGGCAAATATCAACATTCCAGGCAGCAGGAAATGGACAAAACTATTGGAGCTCAGTTTACATCCTGATAGGTGATAGCAAACTTCCATTTTCTCAATGATGTCCATTATTTGTTCTAATCCTCGTCTGTTCCTGGTCTTGGCTACAACCAACACATTTTCAAACTCCTCACTGGTAAAACTCCGTATTTCTCATTTTTAAATGTGAGCTAGCTTGTCCATTTTCTTTTTAGTGTCATCACAGCCAAAGCTCAGTTACAAAAACAACACTGTTCCAAAACAAAAACTCACAAAAAAAAGTGTTTAAGATCCCCCGCATCAAAATTTTCAACACTGCAACGCTAAAAAAAGACACAGCGGAGGCCTACAAGCTATTCTAAGGGTATCTGTCAAACGTACACCAGAGAGAAAAGGGACAGAAGACAGAGGAGCAAAGATAAACAGGAGGAAAATGAGAGTTGGGACGAGGCAAATAGCAACCCGGCACCCTCGGGGAAGTGGAGCCCATTAGGCAGATGAGGGCATCCTGAATTATTCAAGATGTGTTTGTAAAACATCACAGATGGGGTATAAGTAGTTAGTGGTTTTGAATCTGTGCATGTTGCAACAGCATGTTTTCACGAGCTCGCTAATGTTACTGTGTGGAAGATGAAGGCGGAGAAGAGACTGTGAGAGATAATGAGAAAGAAAAAGGAAATAAGATGTTTGTTGATGAGAGAAGCATCAAAAGATGGGAGATGTGTGATTTTTTGTTTTTAGTGTCTACGGTCAGTAAACACAGTAAGCTGGTTCTGAGACACACTCACTCATAGTCAGTGTCTCCCACACACGCATAAAACACACACCGAGACAGAGGTCCATGGCCAGCAGAGAGAATAGGTTTCAATTTAGTGAAAGTTGTACCAGTATTCACAGAATAGCTCGCCCTGCCTTTCCATTCACACTCTATTGACCTCGATTACGTTGAGTCTCGCAGACTCTTGAATTCTGGCCTCCAGTGCAGCCTCTCCACAATCACAGCGACACTCATTTCCTTGTAGGCACAACTACTCCCACATTACACGCTTTACGTACAACTACGGTGCTTAATCATTTAGTTACTAAACATTTACTGTGTCTATCTACACACTTGGCACTACGCTTGTAGTTTAATGTGTTTAGTTGGACGATTAGTCGTAGCAGAATCAGTACAAGAAGATGTAAGAATAGCGTTACATTTGAACAGGCAACTGAGTAAGGAAAAGATGGCTTTTACCATGCTGACATGTTTCAACTGCGTCTGTGGTCTTCCTCAGAGCGTCATCTGATGTGAGATGATGTGTTGTTTTTAATCAGGTGACTGGTCTGACAGATTCTGACACCCCCCCCCATGTTTTCACAACAGCTGAAATGAAAGAGCATGTCACAGTGTTGCATGCAAGTGCTGGAGAAAAGGCCTAAAAACAGTGATCTTGATAACTGATTGGATGAACATTGGCTCGCTGGCTTCACCTTTTTGAGGCTTTCTGCTCATCTAACAAGAGCAGCAACACAATTATTCCTTAATGAAGAATAATTCTTATTCTAACAAATCCACTGAAATCTTTGCAGTTTACGGCTTCTCTACAGTCACACAGCATATTTTTCTAGCAGAATTGATATACATGCATTTGACTGTCGTGCATTTCTGAAAGCAGCCTAATAGCAGACATAAATTGGACATTGGAATTTTAAACAGGCGAGAGCAGAGAGAATGCGTACCAGGGTCAGGATTTATTGACGAGGTGTGTGTCTATGTGTGTGTGAGGTCGCAAGGTGAGTAATGAGTGTGTTCCATTTATTCAGACACAGTTGTCCTCATTCTGAGCACTCAAATGATGCAAAACAGCGACAGCAACCACAGTAAATAACAGAAGTGGGTCCCGAACCACTCAAATGTCAAATGATTTCAGCTTTAACATCACCTCTCAGAAACTAAGGTCAAAAGTAGAGTATTTGGTCTAATGAAAATTCCAAAACAAAAACACGACAGAGACCAAATGGAAAATTTAGGCCATTAAGTAAGAAACTAAGAACAAGAAAACATTCAGAGCAACGAAAGTGAACACGTCTCTGATCTCTAACAGACATCACTAAAACAAAACCTATCACGTCCAATCAGTATGGCTGCCTGAACGTGGTGATTAAATGACCCGTCTATACCAGAACTTTCCTCAGTTTTTAACCCATGTCTTCGTCTTCGTGCCTGCATCATGGCTCCACACATCCACACAATCATTCTCGCAATGAACAGCTGAACAAAAGTCTCTGAACTACAGCAGAGCATCTCTCCAGATATAGCAAACACATTGAAAACATAAATGACTAGAATACCATTAAAGAAACACGACTGATTTTTGTGGCATAGCGTGCCAAATGTGGAGAATATCTTTCGATCATGTAAACCTAAATCGATAGCTTATATTGAACAAACTGATCTGTTCAATCTAAAGGTAATACAGTTAAAGGGAGGTGGTAGAATTCTGAATTATTTGACATTTAAGTGATATTGCACATAAGATACTGCACTTCTAAACACTTTGGTTTTATTTTTGTCTGTTTCTGTTTGAGCTTGATGGCTTTTCTCAAATTAAGGCAAATCCTAACACTCCAACACACACTGGCATTTAGACTGTGGTGTGCTTCCACCTTTGCGGCTACAAAGGCATTTACTTTTTATAACAAGACAATGCCCCGGTGCACAAAACAACATCTACATATAAATAATGTACATTTGAAAGAGGGCTGCACAGTGGGGTAGTGGTTAGCTGTTTAGTCTTGCAGCAAAAAGATCCCTGGTTCGAGTCCCGGCCTGGGCCCGGGATCTTTCTGCATGGAGTTTGCATGTTCTCCCTGTGCATGCGTGGGTTTTCTCCGGGTACTCCGGCTTCCTCCCACAGTCCAAAATCATGCTGAGGTTAATTGGTTACTCTAAATTGTCCGTAGGTGTGAATGTGAGTGTGATTGTGTGTTTGTATATGTAGCCCTGTGACAGACTGGTGACCTGTCCAGGGTGTCCCCTGCCTTCACCCGAGTCAGCTGGGATAGACTCCAGCACCCCCCATGACCCTAGTGAGGATAAAGCGGTGTATAGAGAGAATGGACGTTTGAAAGACTTTCACTGGCCTGCCCTGACCCTGAGTGGAGGCTGCTATGGAAACACATAACAGCTGACACTCTTAGAATAAAGTATTTAACTGTCACAAAGAGAAGGAGTGCCGTGTCCACATACATTTCAACTTGTACGTTATAAACCACTCAGAAAATGACCGGGCTGGCTAACAGTTGGACAAATTATAAGTGGCACTGTCCTGTGTAGAAAATTACAGGATAGCTGCCCTGTTTCCAGCCTGTGTCACCTCAGCAGTCTGACTGTGTCAGAAATAATTTCAGGTAAAATGTTGAATTACTGGCAAATTCAGCTGCAACAGTCAAACTGCTAAAGCAAGACTCTGCTGTGAAGAGTAAGTACGATTCACAAAGAATTGGCGTTTTTAGCCAGCAAAGAAAAAAATAATCAAGTCAAAATCATCAGTCCACGCTAGCACTGCTAAATAAACTGCATGGCTGTCAACTTGAGTAACAATATCCTCACTTTACCTTTTTCACCTTCACTGTGCTGGAGTTTGTTTAAAGGAGAAGCAGGAGAAGACTCACACACTGAGCTAAAACCAAACAACTGCTTGTTTTTGGGGCAGCAACACAAACTTTACTTCTACATTTCACTACATTTTTCTGCTTCTATATTAATGCTACATTTCTAGACCAAACTATTGCATATTGTAGCTTTAAGATGAAATTGGAGGGGAAAAAAAACGCACTAGAAAATACTTAAACTGTTGCTCTTTGTTACCACAAATCATCAACTTAGTGAAATGCGGCAAATCTCCCTCTCGTCTGAATTTCTAAGTACTGGAAGATAGACAATTTCAGGACTGTGTATTCGTTCTGCCTGCTTCCTCCGCAGAGAGGTGCGATCTCGTGTCTCCAAAGATTTTCGCAGCCAGGGGCAAGTTCACTAAGGCCTCTGCTTTTGCCTGCCGCTCAACTGGCATCGACCAGTGTTTAGCCTCTCTCCTCCTAAATTCCTGGCTAAGCTCCCAGAATGAGTGCAGAGGCCGGAAGTGTAATTTCAGCCAGGATGAGTTTCTACGGCTGCTAGCAGGAGAACTTTGGTTGCGTGTTAAAACAGCAGCATATGGCCTTGAGATGGTGATGCCCTTGACACCACATTTACCCCCGTAGAGGTAGGCAAAATCCCAGCAAACATCATTCGGTAACGTTCTCAAATGCAACCTCAGAAATTACCATCAGTTCACTGGAAGCTTCACAGACAAAATAACCTTATCTGTAGATGCGGTTATAAAGTCATTAAAGTGAGTAAAAATGGATGATAAAGCCCAGAGCTATAGCCTAGCCGCGCTAGACAACCCACGGCAACGAATTTAATTCTCTGCCAGGGTGGGTCTAGTTACCCTCCATAAGGCTCGAGGTTGGATTCTCCTAAAACTGGCCGGACCAATCACCATGAAGTGCAGAGTCAGAAGGCGGGCGTAACGAAGTGACGACAGAGGCGCGACGATTCTGACAGAAACAACCGGCGCACAGTAAACAGTTATCTTTCGACTCGGCTTTGGCCACAGCCCTTAAAGATTTGAAGCTAAAAATTCAACTTGAAAGATAAACAAAGGACGGCACTGAAGTGTTTCATTGAGAAGAAAGACGTATTTGGACTTATGCCGACGGGATATGGCAAATCCTTAATATACCAGTTGGCTCCGCTGGTTGGGAAGCTAATGGGACTTAGCCACAATCCGCCGGCGCTCTAGGAACTCCGTCAGCCTATTCATTGCACTGATTGGTTGTATACCTACCCAATTGCTGCAGAGGGATTTGAAAGACAACCTTTTAGCCCGCCTCCCTCCCCGTCGAGCGTTCCTAGACCCTTGTGCCTTCAGAACATGGGTCTAGCGTGGCTAGGCTACCAGAGCTAAGCAGAAGTTTGAAAACCCGCTGTTTAATGACAACAGAATAAACTCAGTCTGCTGAAGATGACCATTTAATGTGGTTGAGAGCTCATCATGTGGAGCAGGTCATGTGATCTGGAATTGAGGTGTTTTTGTAATGGCTAATTTAGTTGAAAGAGATTTCTTAGACACAGATACAATTTGTTATTTTGTGTTATAAAATAGCAAAAATGACCACAGAGACACACGAAATGACCACAAAACACCCAAAACTACCACAGACCGACTGAAAACGGCCACAAAAGGGTGCAAAATGACCACAAAAATACCAAAAACGTCCACAAAAAACAGTCTGAAAACGACCAAAAAAGAAACAAGATGAGTACAAAGACACACAAAACAATGACAGACATAACACGACCACAAAAATGCACAAAATGACAAAAAATGACCAATGAAAACATGAAATGACTCAAAGAGACAGATAATTATCAAATGAAGACATAAAATGAGGAGACACACAAAATAATTACAAAAAATTGCAAAATGACCACAAAGACACTTAGAGTTTTAGAAACGCATTGAAAACAGCCACAAAATGACCACAAAAACACCTACAATGGCCACAAAATGGACTGGAAATGACCAAAAAAAGAGAAACAAAATGACTTAAAGAGAAACAAAATGAGCAGGTCATGTGATCTGGAACTAACAAGCTTCCTTGAGAAGTGTTTTTGTAATGGATAACTTAGTTGAAAGCGATTTCTCACATCAGGTTTTTCTTTTTTTACTTTTAATAAAAACGTATGCAAGATATATCCCATGGACTTCAAAAGTCCCTCAATTATATACTGACCCCTCAGTTCACTGGAAGCTTCACAGACACTTGACAAAATAACCTCATCTGGAGATGCGGCTATAAAGTCATTAAAGTGAGTAAAAATGGACGATAAGTGCCAGAGCTAAGCAGAAGTTGAAAAGAAAACCTGCCATGTAATCACAGTGGAACAAACTCAATCTGCTGGAGACGATCATTTGATGCGGTTGAAAGCTCCAGAACATGTGAATAAGTGGAATGTTTTAATGACCGCAGTTTCCAAGATTATTACACACTGTCAAGCTCATATTCACACCGTTTCTGCAGGTGTAATGCAATAAATGCTGTTATGCTGCCATCACATACAGAATGTAACTCCATAAAGCAACACAAGTAGTTGCAATGCCAATAAAAAGTTCCGCACGAAAGCACAAACTCGCCGTTATACAAAGACGCACACCCTAATGCGTGAGCACACATCCAAACACTTTGTGGGAGGGATTCACAGAAAATGTTTTTTGACAGATACACCCACACGCATCCTTCAGTGGCGGCTGCATGTGGACGAAAACGACTTCAGGTCACAGATGAGCTAAACCACAAGACGCAGACAAGAATATATATATTTATATGCAGCTGAAGCAATTCATTCAGGTCAAAGAATCACATTTACACCAGATGTAAAGATAAGACAAGCGCATCTCCGTGGTTCAAATAAACAAAGCTTAATATAATCTGATGCATCGACGTGCGGTCCAAACGCTCCGTATATGCAGGAGGATACGTCGATATCATAAAAAATGAATTCAAGTAACACTTCCCTAGAGTGTTCCAGGCGAAAGCTATAAAAACGAGCTTTATTTTGGTGTGTGAAAGCGAGCAGCACTTTCCGTCCTTCCTCTTTGCATGATGGAAACAAAGAAGCACTCAGTACTTTTATTGGGCAGGCTGTAAAAGTTGAGCAGAGGACATATCTGGGATAAAAGCAAAGAACAATACCTGAGTTATTTTGGACTGCACAGAGGATACTATGGATGAGGACACCGCCTTGTCTTTCTCCTGAGACCCACCCCTGAAGAGAAACGAGAGGGAGAAAGACGGAGAGTAGAAAATCAATCATGTTAACAGGAGACGACATGCAATATTCATGATATTTTCTGAAATGTTCAAAGTTGGCCAGGCATCCAGAGAAGAAAGAGAGGGAAAGAAGTGGAAAAAGAGGAAGGGCAAGTGAGCTGTCAAATATCCATCCGGAGCCCAAACCACCACATGCTGCTGAGTATAGAATAATGAGGCAAACAGCGTCAAAACCGGAGGCCTTGAATTCAACCTAATGGCTCCGTCCAAAGCTTTTAATCTCACCACGCTCTGACGTTTCATAATTTATGAAGCGTTTTTTAAAATAGAAAAGTTCATGTGCATCAAGCTAATTGAACACAACAGGTAACAAGAAAGTGCAGCTACTGATGTTCTGGGGTTTTTAGGTTTCAGTTCACTGGGGAAGTGGGACATTCTGGAACGTATGCGTCACTCAGATGAGGCTGCAAATTTTGGCTTAAAGTTACTTTTATTCAACGGGTGAGTTTTTTGTTTTTTTTTTGGAAATGACACAGGTGTTTCCCAAAAGATGCTAAGATGATGTATAAGATGCATCACTGAGGAAAAAGTAATTTATTAGCTTTTATTTAGATATAAAAGCAGGCGTGTCAAACATGCTGCCCAGGACCATTTTGTCAAGTGTAAAAATTAGATAGAAGACATTGACTGCAAATTAGTAAAACTATAAATTTAAAATAATTTTTACACCATGACAGGCTATTTTGATCATGAAGTAAAATACTTGATTGCTCATTGTAATTTTTGTCTCATTTTTTGTAATATTTGGTTTTGCTTTTGTTGCTTTTCTTAGTCTGACTTGTGTCGTTTGTCTAATGTTTGATTGTTTTGTTTCCGTTTTGTCTTGGTGTTTTTTGGTGGTTTTGTCATTTTGTGTTTTGCTTTACTTGCTATTTTGTGTGTCGTTTCTGTCGTTTTATTGTCTTGCTTGTGTAGTTTGACCACATATTGTGGTATCGTTTCTTTTTTTTGGCATTTTTTTGTCTTGTTTGTGTCATTAGTGTAACTTTCTGTCTTGTTTTGTTCACTTTTTTGTTACTTTTTAAGTTTTCAATTAAATTTTTTGTCTCTTTTGTATTGTTTTGTGTCATTTGGCTAATTTTTTTTGTCATTTTATTTCTCGATTTTGCCGTTTTGTGTCTTATTTTTGTAATATTTTGCCTTGTTTTTCTCTTTTTTTTAGTCGTTTGTCTCATGTTTTAGTCATTTTGTTTCTTTTTGTCTTGTTTGTGTCATTTATGTGATTTTTTTTCTTTTTGGACTTTTTTTGCTTTTTGTTTTATGTCATTTGTCTCGTTTTTTTTGTCATTTTGAGTCTCTATTATGCTGTGATTTTACTGGTCCAGCCTATTTGAGATCAAATTGGGCTGAACTAAAATGAGTTTGACACCCCTGTTTAAAAGTAATTCCAAGTTAAAATTTCGGTCTTCACATCTCTTTACCTCTTAAGACATTTTCTCCTGAGCACCCACTCGGCTTGACTTGACTTGATTCGGTTTAGGTGGTTTTCCATTACAGTTGAGGACCACCTTATTGTGTGTGGAGTCGTCATAGCACGGCGGCCCAGAAGTCCCTTATCGTCATTTGTGTGCGACACAAACCACAACACAACAGTGGAGGACACTGAGGCGGTGGTATACCTGCTGCTCGGCCTAAGAAGAGAGTCAGAGAAACCGTCGCTGTCGCCAGTTTTTAAAGAAATGGCAGATTTGGTTTTCATGAAGGAGTCGTTCTCGTGTGTCATCACTCCTCGTCCAATCAGTGGCCTGCACTCTGTAGACGTCACATTATCGGCTCGCTTAGAACCCCGGCCGATTAGGTACTAAAATAGTAGCTGGTACCAGGTACTAGTCCTAAAGGAAAACCTCACAAACAGAGTAAAGACAAGCCGAATTGGTGCTAGTGGAAAAGCATCATTACTGAGGTTTTCTTCTAGTGTGCAAAGTCAAAGCCAAACTGCTTCTACACCTCTACACACAGTTTATTGTTGAGTTTCTTACAAAGTCTAAAGAGAAGTTTTAATAATAAAAAGCTAAAGTAAAAAGAAGCCAATCTCCTCTTGGAATGACTCTGCTTATGTGGCTGGACAAATAATTGTGCCTCTCTGAAAAGACCGATCGACTGCCGTACACAAACAACAAAAGCAAAGAGAAACCCTTCTTTGTTGGAAATAAAAGCATTCTTAGCTGTAACTTGGCTGATATACTGGTTAAGTTGGAGAAAGAGTGAGGCTTTTAAATACACACAACTGCACGCAATACTTAAGGAAACGGTCTGTCTGGGCACAAAAAGGATCCTTTATGTTTCTTTCTCAAACAAGCAAACATATTTACATGGCTTCCTATCATTAAAAACTGTTTCTGGAGCAAATCACAGACTTTAAAGGTTGCAATGGGCTCCACAAGTGGAAAATCTGCAATAAAGCTTTGCTTACCAATTGCAAAACACACAAATGGACGTGTAAAAAAGCACTGGTATTAATTTACCAATGAAAGCGAATGCTTTTTAAAATTTTACTGTCTGTATTTGGAAACTCTGGCAGAGTTACGAACAAACAGATTTAGCATATTGTTAAACTGTAATCTTCATCTTTTATTTATCAACATGTAAAAAGTGCCCTTGCGCCTTCTCTCTGGTTGTGTTTCTCGGTTCATGAGTTATTTTTCTTACAACATAACCTCAGCAACTGACTTAGTGAATGAAAGATTATAACTCAAGGGAGTGTTGGCTGTAAAACTAAGTTCTAGTCTGAAACATACCAGATTTTTTCCCCCAAAATATGGTACTGCTGGGCTACTGCACTGCACAACTTTAAGAAAGTGAAGTTTATATTTCTGTGTCGAGCCAATATGCTTTGTCCTCTAGCATTCAAAGGTCAATGTATGCAGCTTTAGCTCTTGATAAATTAATAAACAGTGGACCAACAACTCCAAAATACCAAAAAGAAACTGTCTCCGTTGCCAATGTCAGGAATGCACTTTTGCCTCAAGACCTTGAATGAAAGATGGAGGCTGATATCACTGTCTGAAACAAACATGGTTTTATACGGGCGTTCTGACCGCCAACAGTCAATTTTCCAAATTCTACAGCAGAAACATGTTAAAGCAAAGTGTTAAGAATTAATCTGGGAAGAATTTAACAGGAAAGGAAAGATGAGATGTTTTAAAACACCCTCCATGATCCCAACCTTTGAGGAAAGAAACAACAATCTATGTTGCAGAAACTCTGGCAAATTTGGAGACCACATTCACATATTTTGGGACAGTCTAAAACTGAAACTATTTTGGGATTCAGGTGGAAATAAGACCCATCTTAAGTGTTGATTTGTCACTTGAGCCTTTGTTCGATATACTCGGCTCCATTCCAGAGGAAGCAATGGATAAAAAAGGCATATTTATTCCATATCCTACTACTGGTGGTAAATAAAATGATAACCGTGTCTTGGCTCCGCCCACTACCTCCCACCCTCCACCAATGGAGAGACAGATTGAAGAAAGTCGATTTAATGAAAAAAAATAACAGAAAAACCCCGCCTGAAATTAGGTTCCTTAATGAATATATGGGCTCATGTTATTGTTCACTTTAATTTAATTTGATTTTACACATTTAACAGGCTAGGGGGGATGTTTTTGTTTGAAATGAAAGTGGAGATGTGATGATATTTGTGTCTGGATTGTGTATTTTAACATGTTTCATAACCAACTGCTGCTTTCTAATTTACCTTTAAACTTAATCTCATAACTCTTTATGTGGGTTTAGATGATGCCATGAGTTTGTCATGTTGCCAAATCGTCCATTTGTTGATCAGAAATTTGAGTTAATCTGAAATACTGTGCATTATTAGCGCAATTCATACAGATTATTATACGTTTCTGTGTATCAGTGAGTCGGCAGCTTTGGAAGAAATCTACAGCAGGAAGAGAGATTTATAAGCAAGTAGTACAAACAGCATGTGTCTTCTCATTTGTCAGCTTTAAGCCCATGTCTTCTAAACAAACATCTCTTTCTCCAGCGCAGACAGTTTCGGTTACATCTGGGAAATAAATCTAAATGCTGAGCTGGATTATTGACAGGCCTGTCGACGGCTACCTTGAGTGGGCCAGGCTGGAGGCAGGGCTCGCTGATGGAGACAAAACTCTGCTGGGCGACGAGTATGGAGAGACAGAGAAACCTGCAGTTTGCGTCTGTCCTGAGGATGACAAGGAGCTCCTCCTCTGCTCAGCAGGGGACCTGAGAGACAAAAGCAAGACGAGAACAGCAGCAGCTAAAAATATTTGGATTCAGGTAGTGGCACCACATAACACACAAGAGATCAAAGGGGAGGAAGATTTTCTGAAATAAGAAAAGCACATCCCATAAGAAATTGCTGGATTTTTTTTTTTACACATTTGGACGAGCAAACATTTGATCCTGTTTGCTGCAGTGCCTACAGATGCAGATACTTGATAAACACCACAGGTTTCGATTATGTTTTCAACAAAAATATCAATGTATTTAACATTCTTCTGTGGAAAAAGTAACTTCACCCGTGACCTCAGAAGTTTATACTGACCCCTGTGGTGAAGATAACTTCCAGTGGGTGTTTTCTTTTCTTTTGTTGTCCACCAGTATCTGACATCTGCTGGCTGAATTTCTGACCACTTGTTAAGGCAAAAGTCTTTCAAATGCAAGATGCTTGAGGTTTTTTTTGCATCCACCAGCTGTTTCAACGCACCCCAATAGTATAATTAGCACTGCAGATCATGCGATTACATTTTGGGGCACTTTGACACTTCTTTTGGCGTCAAACGGTTTGCTCTTAGGCTACAATTTGACAGGGCAGCCAGAACTGATTTTCCTTACAGTGGAATGATCTTTTATCAAAAATAGATCTTTTAAAACCCCTTGCCATACTTGTAGGCGTCAACAACCTTTTTGATGAAGGCCTCAGAGAGCTCTTTAGATCTTGGCGCGACGACACCGCGCATTTCAACAGCAAAGAGAACATCAGATCGTAGATGTCAGAGATTTAAATAAGACAAGCTCCACCTGTCACTCCATAAAGAGTTTTAACTCATCGGCACCTTGAACGCTTGACTCTAATCTTATGGATATAAAGGCGCAATGGATGATAAAGGTCTGTCTTTTTATTTTATTCCAATCATGAAAATGATGAAGGAACATCAGTTTTATGGAGCATTTATTTATCTGTAGGTGCTGCTTTGAACAGGATCATGTGCTTGTTGCTCAAATGTACTAAAATATACAAAAAGCACAACTCTTTAACTCTTTAATTAGCAAACTCTGCTGAAAGCTAATGCAAATAGAAGCTTCCTATTCCAGTTTCTGTGAGGGTTAATGTCTTTCTTACGAGCACATATGGCTACCTTTAAAGGTATAGTGGCAGATTTACAAACAACATTATAGGCTTACTAAAAAAAAAAAAGATCCCCCCCAATGCTTTTACGACAACAACCAAAACTGAGAAATATCAAACATTTCACACTCAGCAAGCAAGCGTGGCAGCATCAGAGCCGCTCTCTGCCTTGGCAGCTGTAGCAATCAATGTTTTCAGTGTTAAAATAAACACAGCTGTACGTGAAGATCCGTGACTCTTCCTCTCTCCACAGACCGATGACACCTGCTGTTAGATTCACCTGGATCTCGAACGCCTCCTGGGCAAACCGGAGCTGCCGCCGCCGCCGCTGCTGCGATGATGGCGTTCCCGGTCCCTCTCCTCACGTCTCCGTTCTGATGAGGGGCCCCTCCTGTCCCGTCTCCCCGGGGAGTGAGAGCGTGATCTGGCCAGACAAAGACAAAGGTAAGACGGGAGGAAGCCATTAACTAACAGGAGGAGCTGATGCATTTGAAATGAAGATCAAGAATGGAAGAGGGAGGAAAAGTGAGCGATAAGACAATGACAGTTAAAGAGAGAGGAAAAAACAAATTAGAGAAAGTAATCGTGATGACTTTCACGTAACTGAAAACTGAGAAAAGCTGATGGCTTTCATTCTGTTATTCTAATAAACTTTCTGAAGCTCTGAATGCAGTAGTTTGCGTTAAGGCAGCTAAAACAGTCTAAACAGTGTGCAAAAAACAGGCCAGAATACAGTTCATTACTTTAATAAAAGTTATATCACACGGACTCTCAAAATGGAAATGCTGCTTTTTCTAAACTAGCCTGAAAAGAAAACAGTATTAAATATTTATGATGGTATAAGAGAGCTGTATTCATTTTGCCCACTGAGCAGTATGCAGAGCATGTGTGCCGTTTGTAAAAATAAAAAAGACAAGGTTAGAAGAGGAAATTACACCTTTTTCCTAAAAACAAAGCCAGAAAGAAACGGCCAGATCACGGCACTGCACAAACCAGGAGAATACTAAGAACATGAGCTGCGTGTGTGCATCGGCTCCCCGTTGGAAAACAATATAATACTCGATCTTGTTCACTTCAGATGTTTACTTTTGCACAAAAGGAAATCAGTTCTACAGCGAGGCAGCATAAAAACAATAAAAACACAATGACAAAATGGAATAAAAGGAGGCGTTAAAGCTATTCCTGCGAGGCTGAATGTGGGGACAAAAAACAGAGGTCAATAAAGAGGTGAAAGCTGCAGCTCAGGTGATCACAGGAAAAACCCACAAAATACAGCATTTTCAACATTTGTCATCAGCTTCTCATGATGGATGTAAAGAACTGCATGACGGTGAAAGCAGTCAAACAGTGGGAGAAAATGTGAAAATGAAAACTTCTGTGATGATATGTGGTGTTTTGAAGTGCATGGGAGGGTCTGCAGAGTTTTACCGGGTCCTGCGGGATCTCCTGTAGGCACTGGGAAGAGAGTGTCTGGTCTTTGATCTTGAGCTTGACCTTGATCTTGACCTCCTCTTGTGTTTTTTCTTCTTTTTGTCCTTGTCTCTGCCTTTGTTCCTTTCCCTATCTCTGTCTCGGTCTCTTTCTCTGTGTCTTTCTCCGTCCCTGTCTCTGTCTCGATCTCTGTCTCGATCCCGCTCTCTGTCCGAACCCCTGGATGTAGCGTGAGAGGAAGAGGACGATGAGGACGGGGCTTCCCTGCTGCGATAGGAGCTATGGTTCTGCGCGGACACTCTTTGATCCTGCGGATACACGAGCTGTGTTTGGGACGCTTGAGTAGGATCGGATAGAACAGAAAAGGCTTCCTGCAGCTGGAGACACAAGCAGACAGAGAGAGTTGTATTTTTACCGGACACTTCTCCTCTTAATTATACAGAAACAGAAAACAAAGCATTGATTTGAATAAACATCCCATGTTCTTTTGTACATCAGGGACACTGAATGTATTCTCAGATGCTTGATATCTCTGCACATCTTTGAACAATCAATACAGAAGCCTGTGCGCTTAAAGAGATGCAGGTGATGCACAAGGTTAGCTGTGTGTTGAGATTAGAGATTTATTTATGCAATGCCCCCATGTCTACTCTCGTCAATGTTACATCCTAATGCAACCCGCGTGGGAATGGACGAATTAGAAAACAAAACATACATCTATGCACATATGGACGAGGCAGTGTACTCAGAGAACAGAAGGATTCTTTTTTTCTTAGTAGGTGATTTTTATCCACTTAAAATCTCTTTCAAATTCCCGTATTTAAAGAGATAAAATGCTGTCAAATATTTACATACTTCAGTTAGAAACATTTAACCTGACATTTATGGATGAAACGTACAAAATAATTATCACCTCCGCTGGGTTTCTACGGTGACAGAAGGTGAAAGTGATAAGTGCACATCAGGAGACTCATTTTTAAAAAGGAACTATAAATAGTCACACATGCACTAAAAGGGGCAACGGGATCGTCGCTGTCTCTTACTCTCTTGGGGAATTATTACTCATATTCTGTTTATTAAAAAAAGGAAGACAGAAACCCTTACTCAGCTGATTAAAGGATGGCGCAGGTTACACAACACAGTGCAGCCTTCTGGCTCCACACTGAGCTACAACTGTCAGCTGCAAAGTGTCTCTAATTACCACAATGTGGGTCTGTCTGCTCATTTCAGATTGGCCTGCTGCTGGACTCGCACTGAAAAATGGCTTCAGTCCATCAGCGGATTAAACACGGCGCTAAATCTTCCAAGGACAGATTTTATCTAGCGGAGTGAGCTCCTAGATTGCTCCTGAGGCCAGCAGGGTTACATATGGATGCATTCCTGGGACTGGATAAAGAAGAGGCATCAAATGGAGTGATGTATATGCTCATATTAACATAGAAACACACACAACGAACACTGAGCCAGAAAGGAAGGGCATATGAGGTTGTGTCTGTGCAATAAACTAGCCCAAACGCATTCCATTGTTGTAGCTTAGCTTAATAAAAGCAGAATCCAGCCACTTGTGCTTTCCCCCATCTGATAAAATTTGTAAGAAATGGGTGGAGCATGAAAAAAGAGAGAGGGAGGGACATGGGGAAGCAGCAGGAGAGAGGATGATGATGAAAGATGATGAAAGGAAGCAGTGAATGTGGCGAGGAAGCCGAGGCAGAAACGATGGAGGACAAATAAAGCATCCAAAAAACAGACGGGGAAAGTAAAGAAAGGAGCAATATTTATTATACTGTTCTGTTTGCACGCTATCTGGTGTCTGGGTTAAGGGGAAAGATAACGGAACGATAGGAAGCAAAGTCTGGGTTTTAAAATTAGGAGTGACATATGGGAGGCTTATCCCAACACCGGGCACAGAAAATGTCTGCCCTCTTACTCCTGCTCTGGCAAGATATGGAAGTTCAGACAGGGAGAGATGTACTAATAAAAAAAAGTAAAGGAGAGGAGCGAGAGAGAGAGAGAGAGAGAGAGAGAGAGAGAGAGGAGGAGAGGAGAAGGGAGAGGAGGAGAGGAGAGGAGAAGGGAGAAGAGCAGAGAAGAAAAGAGAAGATGAGAAAAGAGAGGAGGGAGAAGAGAGGAGAAGTGAATGGAGAGGAGAGAAGAGGAGATGAGATGAGAGGAGAGGCGAAAGGAGAAGAGGAAAGTAGAGGAAGGAGAGGAGAGACGAGGAGAAGGGAGAACAGAAGTGAAGAAAAGAACAGAGAAGAGAGGAGAAGAGATGAGATAAGAGGAGAGGAGAAGAGAAGATGAGAAAAGAGAGGAGGAGAGGAGATGAGCGGAGAGGAAAGGAAAGGGGAGGAGAGAAGATTAAACTCTCTTGGTCTTGAGAATTTTTCGTGACACTAAAAAGCAGCTCATATAAACTAATCATATAGGCAACTAGGCAGCAGACATCTCTATCTAATTAATGAGAGCATTTATTAGGAGACTCACTGTGAGAAACAGTTGAGTGTTTCTCATGCACACAATGGTCATTAATTAAGGCCTCGACTGAAGAACAAGTTTTAAAATCCACAGATGACGGCAGCCTGAGAGGGAAGCGAGAACACTGCAACGCCTTCATATCATTAATCTCTAATTCATTTCTGTTGTCAGCAGAGCCACCACTCGCCTCCTGAGCATCGTGGATCTTTCTGTGACTGCTCCGTCATGTTTGAACGAACCTGGAAGAAACATTTACATCAAACGTGTCCCAAAGATCTTGTCCATGTTTGGAAAAGATTTCAAAAATGTCAATGTTTGCCAAAACTGACAGCATACTGATCTGCTGGTAACACAAACACCAGCACAGCAACTAGACTTCCTTCCCTGAATCTATGAGCCAAGATGCAAAAAGTCCCAACAAAGTGACACAATCGAAACGAGATAGGAGTCAGAAAATCAAAGGTCGACTGGGCCTGTGAGACTTAGCCAGCAGGTTTCCGTTTACTCATGACAGTTTACACGAGCTACTACAGTGCTTCTGCTTAATCAACAGGATGAGCACTATGGGAGACGTGCAGAACTTACTGTACATCCACGGATCAAAGTCAGCTCATTCTGCCAACTCTACAAAGACACGCCATCAGCATTCACATCCGTCTTTACCGAGACTCCCAACATACTGTGATATTTTACAGTCCCGCTTCCTGGTCTTCCAAACGTCAGCATCATCTTACAAAACGCTGCAGCAAGAACATTCACCACAGCCAGAAGGTTTAAAATCTATTCTGCTCTTCCTTCACTGGCTCCAAATTCAGGTAACATTTGTTTCATCTAATGAATAAATCAATGCACAGCCTTGGACTGTTCTATTTATCTGACTTCAACTTTGATTCTGGCCAGACCTTGCAATTACAGAGCAAATTCTTTGGCAAACTTGAATGCAAACTCAAAAAGCTATCCACTCAAACAGTTCTATGACCAGCATGGACTCCAGCGTTGACCTAACTGAAATACTTTTACTTTTTCACCTCTGAGATACAAAGTAACTTAAAGAGCGAAGAACGCAAATTCTGACTCCAACTAAACCAGGGGTGTCCAACATGAGGCCCGTGGTCCAAAAGTGGTCCTCCAGAGGGTCAAATTCCAGAGAAGACATTAACTGCAGATTGTAAATTAGTAAAACTATAAATTTAAAATCATTTCCTGACCATGACAAGTTGTTTTGATCCTGAAGTAAAATACTAGATTGCTCTTTGTTCTTTTGTCGTTTCGTGTCTCATTTTTGTTATATTTTGACTTGTTTTTTGTTTGACTTTTTGTCTGACTTTTGTCTCATGTTTTAGTCATTTTGTTTCTTGTTTTTGTCATTTTGCGTTTCTTTTTTGTCTCGCTTGTGTGTTTTGTCTTTTTATCATTTTATGTTTTGCTTTATATGTAGTTTTGTGTATCGTTTTGTGTGTTTTTGTGTCTCATATGTGTTGTTTGTCTACTCCTTTTGTCGTTTTGTGTCTCGCTTTTGTCATTTTGGTCTCGTTTGTGCCATATATTTTCTTTGTCTTCGTGTCATTTGTCTCATTTCTGGTGTTTTGTGTCTCATTTTTGTCATTTGTCCTTGCTTTTTTTTTGGTTTTTGTTCTTTTTTGTCTGATTTTTGTCATTTTGATCATAAAGTAAAATAATATTTCATTCAGTCTCAGATGACTAAATGTTGTGTTCCTTTGTAGACACTCTGTGATCTGGAAGTTGTAATGTGGAAATGATAAACTGAGGATGAATGTTGATGAAATTGAACTTATTTTTCTTGAGAAATTTCAGATTGTTCATGATGTTTAGTAAAAAGACAATTCAATAAATATGAACATTTTCAGAATGTACTTTTTTTGCACTAAAACAAAGGGAAAAAACACTGAAATTGTGGTCATTTCTAGGTTATTTTGCTATGATTTTACTGGTCCGGTCCACTTGAGATCAAACTGGGCTGAATGTGGAACCTGAACTAAAGTATCCACTAAAGGCCGAGGAGAGGAGCGGACCTTCAGGACGTTCGCCCGGATGGCCGGTGCAGAAATCGCAGAACATCTGGAGAAGAATGACAGAGCTGGAGCCGCTGTGACAGAAGCCCGCCCACTGCCACCTGCTCTAAACCGGCAACCGGCCAGTTCAGCACGCATCAGTCGGGCTAACATGAGGAGCTGACATGCAACATCCATCACACCGACCGGCAATCTACACATCAAATGACCAGCAGCTCTTATTTACACTATAAAGTATCCCTGCCTGCTTTTGCTCCTGTATAATATGACAGGCAAAAGGCTTTTGAAATTTGCATTATTGCTACATCCTCATGAAACTTCACAAAGGAGAATTTTAAAGCAGAGATACCCTGCATTATCTCAGGGCACCACAACACAGAGTAGAGAAGTCAGGAGGCAGGAGAAAAGAGGCTCTCTATAAATTAGTTTTTAGCTTTCTTTATGAGGAGCCACACTTCGCCAGTTGGCTTTCCATCTCCACAATGTGTGCTCTGAGCGTTTTACAGTGTGATTGCATTTGATAAAGTTGTTCAAGTACCGGCAAAAAAAAGTTTTCTCCACTCCTGACACCAAAGCGCTCAGTTATATCGATAAATGCAGTGGTTTGAATTGATTTATTTTTCATACTATGTAATAATAAAGCTAAAGAAAGCACTCTAAAGTTTCTTTTCATACGTGCAAAAGTATAAAAGAACGTGATTCCCATGAAGGGTAATTAAAATCAGCCTTTCATAAGCAAAAATGTTGGGAATGACTCAATCTTCTACCAGTGGATCATTCTTTTTTGTTTAAAACAGTGATCCATGGTTCAAGGAAAAGATGCTCGGCTTCATTATCAGTGCCAACAGCTCCATGGTGATAAACCTATTCAGCATACAAATGCAACCTCTTTTTTTTTTAAAGTCACTGCAGGAATAAAGCTGCCTACATGAAAAGCAGTGTAAGCTGGACCTGCTACTAACCCAAGCACAGACTTAGTTCAGCTCAGCTCAAGAAAATGAGTGGTACTCGTAAAAAAAGACCCTGAATATTTACTTTTAAGTGGCAGCATCCAGATACTTATCTCTTATGCAGCATGTTGAATCTGTGATTTCATTTATACATAATCAGTAAAGAATCATCACAGAATAAAAAAAACAAAACAAGAAAGTCTGATCTTCCATCTTCTGCTACAATGTTTGAGAGCTGATTCAGACAAAAAGATTGAGTCTAATTAACTCTATCCATCTTATTAGGGTTTCTGTGACTTTAATAATGTTATTAATCTGTTTACCAAACCTCTCCAATGACCAAAGACTTCACTGCAGTTAAAAATAGAGACTAAAGAGAACCAGCAAAGAGTGACAAGACCGTGCTCATTTAACAACCTGACGCATCGAGGCTGAGATTCTACTTGTTATGATAAAATCTGTCACTATTCTTTCACTGCGACCGAGCCTTTAGAGGGTGTATTTTTTTTTTAAACTGACTGAATATTACAAAAACCCTCAATGGCAATGTCACCCCAATCAGTCACACTGTTTATATCCAGGACAAAATGTGGTGGAAGTAGCTTTAGAGGAAAAAATCTCATTTCCCAAAGTTTGAGAGGAAATTAAAGTGCCCGGTTTAAGACTGGTTGGTGACATGAATTACATGAGGGAAGTCTGTCTGTACGTCAGCAAGACGTGTTTACACTGTTCTGCTACCGAATAAAATATTCAGATTTTATCGCTTTGCATATTGTTGATAAAACATGGAATTAGACATGCAGGCTGGACAGCAAGTCACATTTTAATGAGGAGATAAACAACTGATTCTGCTTCCTATGCAATCAGTGGAAGGCATGTCTGCACGGGTTTATCTGAAGAAATTAACCTTAGATGTTCACAACCATATTTTCAGCTCTGAGGTAACGCATTTTCACATTTTTGTCTCACAACTAAAACATGGACACGATATTTTCCCCCCCAATATCAATGTCTAATCTGACTTTTTCTAAATAAAAAGCGGCCCAAAGCATCTGTTTGGCCTCTGATTGTAGATCACATCAGAAAGACTTAATATCCCTTAACAGAACAATTAAAATACGAAAAGGTCAACGCGATTTAAACCCATGAGGTGATGTTCCAAACTGCAGCTTTTAACTGTCTCACCATCACAAACAGAGATTAACAAGAACCTAATTTAAATGCCAATAATTGCATACATTCTCATTAGAGTCTAAATCTATTTACACTGTTTCAGCTCCTCAGATAATGCAGTTTGTGTAACTTGGCAGGTCTATCGTCTGACCTGCAGTGACACTTCAGCTGAACTAAGATTTGCATGTGATTTAAGATGTGCCACTTGGGATTCTAGTTAAACATATATAGACACAAACGCCCTCATCAGCCATTCACCTACCTCCAGCTGTGCACACGAGTCGAGCTCGGCTCTCTTGGCCTCGGGCTCTCCAGAGGACGGTCCTCGGAGGGTCTGCAGGAAGAGCGCTGCCTTCCTCTTCCTCTCCGCCTGAAGCTGTTTCTCCTTGGACTCCTTAGATGCCTGGGCCAGCTTCTCCCTGGCTGCAGCAGCTAGACGGTCCTCCAGTTTCTGCTTGGCTGAGGGCAGAGAGATGAGAGGGTAAACACAGGAAGGACGGCTGGATTGTAGTCGTTGTCCCTTTCATTGTATTCACCACAGCCCGATATACCTCTACTAAACAGGGCTAAGACAGGAGTGGCTTCCTCTGAGTGAAAACACAGAAAAAGAGGCCACAAGTTTATTGAAAAGAAAAGGAGACAAGAGGAGGTGGAAAGATAGAGATGGAGAAGTGCAAACAGAAACAGGAGGGTGTGAAATAAATCACACAAAATGAAAAGTGAAATCACAAGCAAGTAGGATGAGATGATACCAGTCATTTTCCACTCTTACTGTCACATCTAACTAAGGTGATGTCTGCTTTTTTACCCGAGTTTCCAATTGCTGCGGATGAGAAAAGTTCCTGCTCTAACAGAAAAGACCAGACTAAGTCTCCGGTGATTCATGATTTCATGCAATTCAAGCTTTACTCAGAAAAGAGCGAAGTAGAAGGGAACATGTGGGTGAAGAAGAGAAGACCGACATCTGACTGACAATAGGAGTGGAAATTTTTATTTATTTTTTAACAAAAGGAAGGTTTGAGAGATGAGGAAAGGAGATGAAGTGACGGGCAGAGGATGGATAGGTGAGGAGAGCACAGAGAATGAGGCGATGCGCTGAGAGCAACAATATGAGCAAGACAAGACGGTGAGGTTTAAAGCAAATGCTGGCGGAAAACAAGCTGTTTTATGCAACCGCTGGGGTTACTGTTACTTCTTCAGGGTCTAAAATAGGCTGGCTGCCAAGGCAAATCATACTGGAGTACAGTGAACAACATCCGAGTGGAGCACAATCTGTCATGAACCCCAGACGGTGATACAGCTCACAGGCTCGTCCAGACGGCTGTATTTATAGACTGATTTTATTCAGGTGATCACGCAGTACAATCCTGCTTTACTTTACTGTCCAGTATGTCTATATAGTAAGCAGTATAAAATATATAGAATCTTGAATTTAATACAAAAAGTTCTGAAAAAAACAAACACTCAATTAACTGATTAGGCATAAAACAATTATTTACAACAATTTTGATAACAGAGTCGTTTTTTTCAGTCGTTTATCAAGAGAAAACACCAAACAATCTCCAAGTTCAACTGCTTTTCTATGTCTCATAACTGAATTTAATGACTACAGCCTGAGCAATTAGGCAGCTAATCAAAAACGTATATGGCAGATGAATTATTAAAATGACAGACGGATAATAAAAAGAATTAGATTTGATTACAATTAGGGGCAGCACAGAGAAGCTGAACTCAAACAGCTGCTTGTCGTCGTCGACGTTTCTGGCCACCTGGCAGATGCAAGTTCAACATTAACTCTGCTTTTAGCTCCATTTTTGGTTTCAGCCGGCTCCTGACGGAAACATCTGGCTCTTTCACTCACTATGGTCTGTGTGTCTGTCATTTGTGGCTAAGTGGGCGACGCACAGCAGGGTGTTAGAGCGTTACACACTGAAAGCAGATCCCCCCCCTGCGGCCCAAAGTGACTTTTAATGCATTTCCACCTGGTTTTAGAAATGGTTACATGTTGGAAAGACGGAGCCAGGAGTGTCACCATGCTGCCATTTCAGAGTAAATGTAGGTGAGGAAAAAAAACAACAAATAATGGGTTTGGTACAGATACAGACAGTGAGTGAAATAGCATGTAAAATGTTTTTGCCTGTTGTTTTTTTTCCTTTTGAAAATTCGCTTAGTGATAATGGCATCACAGTTTGTGCCAAATGATTTTGTATAACCGATTTTATTGAATACCAAACCTCCTGTGTTGTGTTGAACAAAAGGTTGAAATATTCGTAAAGCAAAACTGACCGGGTTCTGCTTAGTTGGAAAACGCCCTTGAGGGAATAATGACAATAAACCGCATAAAACCAAAACAATGAGCCTGAAGGTTTTTTGCAAAATTCCATGAAGCTCCAGAAATTTTCATCAGATTCTGCGGGAATTATTCCTATTTCAACTCTCTTTTTTAATTGCAATTTAATCGTGTTTAAAAAGAAACGCTCTCAACTATAATTGCTTAAAAGGCAAGCAAAATAAAAGCCAGTAAGCCTCACAATTATTACATGAACAGAGCATTTAAAACCATCTCTGAAGAGAATCTCCCCATCGAAGAGAGATGCTATTTTAGATCCTATATGGTATTTTAAGCCTTGCCACTGCCACAAACACATGCACATCCACTTGGAAACAATTCATGTACTTATCACTGGAAACCGCATTTAGTGTTTGTGGCTATTTTCCAGCCCATCAATACAGATTAGTGTTCCGCCGTCTGCCACGGATTCCCCTGCTATCTGATCAAGTTAGGCCCGCTGACTGACAGCCACTTTGCCTCACAGCAAAGCCAATTCAGTCAGCTTTTTATTAGGCCCTTCCAGCCTCTTTCTCTGGCCGCCTGTCAGCTCGGAGAGAGGCCATTACACTCCAAGACTGTTCCACTGAACCTAAACAGGACCTGTCACACCCCCTTTGATGCTGAAAAGTGGCGCATTTGTCTTTGACTGTCTGTCTGTCTATCTTTTCAGGCTCTATTTCACAGCTGTCTTTCTGGTCTACGGAAGATTATTACACTTTTGCTTTAACCTTCTGCAGTCTCATGAAATGCTGATATCCGAGCCTTTAAAGGCCTACGCTGTCTCCAGGACATTTGGCTGCACAACTGACAAGAGGACTGGCACCTCAATCATGTAAGTCTGACGAGCATGGAGGCAGACATTTCGGCGTACAGGCTCTGCTCATCAGAAGTCATTGGAGAAACCCCTCTCCAATCCATCGCACAGAAAAGAACTTTAAATTGCTAGAAATAAGAGCACACTCCCCCCGATACTGCTCGGTTATATTTCTTGCTCTTGGAATAAGTTATTTCCAAGCTTGAAAGGACTGGAAACAACTGCCAGCCAAACATCTACTTAGTTTACAGTACATAACACACTCCGTACCTCAAACATTTTATTAAAATAAAGCATCCGCATGACAAAGGGGGTCACTGAAGTAGATGTTTGTGATACAGACTTGACAGAACAGCGATATATTAAGAAGATATATTGTTCTTGGTCATTTGCTGCTTTAAGGCTTGAGAATTATGTCATTTTATCTTTCATACAGGTGGCTTTGAAAGGCAGACGCCTCTATAAGTGATCATAATCAGCAGCATTCATCAGACATACGGTGCCTCTTCCATGAGATGACAATACAAAAAAATTTGACTTTTTACAACTCCAATACAGAAGCCCCATGTGTCTGGTTAATGAGGCAGATCAAACAGATTATTGATGGATCCAATTACTTTGGCAACCGCTGGTTGTCCCTTTTTGTTTGACAGAGAAGTGGAAATATATTTTTTGGAATATCACTGTACATTTTTGCTGCTGCTTTGTGATCATCCGAACGGCTTAAAGCTGCCCAATTTTAAGTCTAAGGGATACCAGCTGGAGATTTTGCAGGATGTAAAAATATAAAAGGTTCCAATAAAACTACTTTAAAAGCATCAGCTTCCAGTTAAAAATTGCTTTGAAATCAATATCCGGTGACATAAAAATGTGCGAACATTTCTGGAGTAGTGGCTCTATCTTAGAAAATAAAATGCAGAACATGCATTTCACAAAAATCTATTTGCTTCCCTCATTTCTTTACACAGGAGGTTTCTGCAAAATGTACTATTCATTGTTATAAAATGTGTTTTTTGTATGTCTGAAGCAGATAAATATCCCTGTATAGTCGTACTTATTTTTCTTAATGTAAAGCTACTGAGGCATTGCTTTGGTTTAGGGAGACTGAGGAGAGCCGGGGCGTAGCATTCCATTTCCACGACCAAACAAAAGCCAGCGAGACAAAAATAGGGAGAATACATCTCCATTACACTGTTGGGGGAGATATATGATGTTGTTTACTGTACCACATTGCTTGTCCCCTACTGCAGGCTACACTGTTGAGGGAATTTATAATTCAGACTTAGCAGATTTATTCATCTCCTCTCTTTGCCATTTCTTTTTCCACCACGCCTCCCAGAAAGCGGCCGGCTGCCAGGAGGCGTGACAGAGACGTCTTATAAGCACCTGCACTTATTTACTTACACTGCAACTGAAAATTCAGTTTTGGCAGATTGGTATTAAATCACCACGGAGCTGAAGTGCTTTTCCAAACATCCTCTCAACGGCGCCGGCTGAATGCAGCAGACCTCTTTAACATAATTAATTAAGTGATGATGCTCAGAATGAAAAGGTGTTTGTTTTCTGTGCTGTTTGGTGTAATATTCTTTGAGTACGATTTGCTGAAAGTGAATGATCATGTAATCCCAGCAAATGCTATTTGAATTGATGAGTGGCACACGTGTGTGAAGTACTTAATGCTGAATATTCTAATAACCACCGATGCTTTGATTGCATTGAATGTGTGTGTGAGGGGAAAGAAGGCATACAAACTGTGAGATGATGGCTACAGGGCTAATGAGAGAACACAGCTTTGATGCTTTCTAGGGGATGAGATATGGATTGCTCAATACATAATGGAGTATACTTAAGGTATTATAACTTTTAATATATATTGGATTCATACCAATACATATAAGCACATTATGCATGAAACCTGTCACAAAACAATGAGGGTAAAATGGGAAGTAAAAATCTGAACATGTCTGGGCATGTTCTCTGTAAAAGATGACCTAATGTAAACTTACTGTGCATGTCTTCTGGAAAGTGATCTAGGGGTAGGGCTGGGCAAAAAATAAAATCTCGATTTTTTTAATCATCTTGGACGATTCCGATTTTAACTGATTTTTGTTGTTTCTTTGCGGTCTGTTTGCTATGGCTAGTGCTAGCCATGCCGCTCTCCCGTAGCTGCAGCACTCTTCCCATTCTTTAGGATGCCTCTGCTGGAGGTGCTGAAAGATGTTAGTTGTGCTGCTACTCTTCGTTTTCACAGTACTTTTGCAAACCTTGCACATGACTGTAGTTTGCTCTGTGTCAGTCTTGTCAAAGCCGAAACACTTCCATATAATCGATGTAACATGAGGCCCTTTTCTCGCGACCAACTCTTCGTCTGCTGTTCTGTCCGCCATGACGGGGGTGTGAGTGTTTTGGTGGAAGGAGATGAGAGGCGGAAGCAAACTCCAGTGCACAAGTCGTGAAAGGCAGAAGAAGAATCTGTATTGCTATATATTTAAGCTCGCCTCGATTTTACGATTTGGCAAATTTTCAAATCTCCAGGTTTTAAAAATGCGAATTAATCGAATTAATTCGATTTATCGCCCAGCCCTATCTAGGGGTGAAAATATGATAACCTGATCCAACCAATAGATTCAGAAAAGCAAAACGGTGTCTGTCAAAACTGTCACTCTCATCACATGTCCTATAGGCGCCGAAAAATGACCAACGCTCACAGCATAAGAGACAGTGCACAGCTCATTATCTTTAGCTTTTCTTGGTGTTAATCACCATTAAAAACTACTACTGGGTTTTTTGTGGACAACAAATCCTGCTGCCCTTGAATGTTGACTTCTCTCTGTGATTTTTTTCAAGATCCTTAACATCCGAACACTGTCAAGTCTTAGACTCTGGCAGTTGTTTTGGAACTTGGACTCCACTCCATCACTAGTAACAGCTACATGCAAGGAGCAACAGCACCGAAAGCAGCACAGGATGCATCTGTTTTACTGTCTTCTTAAAGGTTAACTATGTTACCTTGTTTTGCCTCCAACTCCTCCAGACTGAGGGACGGTCTTTTCTCTTCTGGTGCGCTGACTGGAGGAGGCTCCTTATCAACCAGCTCAGCTCCACCAATCACAGCCTCCAGGCCCTCCTCATCCAACAACTTCAAGCAGAAAAATACCATGATTTATTGTTAGATGCAAGTTTTCTATCCCCAGACATAAAGCATGTGCAACAAATAAACAAAGCCGTACGGAACCTTGTCCTCGTCCGAGTCATCATCCAGTCGCACTCTGTTCTTTTCCAGTGGCAGCATGTCATTTTCTTTTGCCTTGATGGCAAAACAGATGGGGGCAAAAGAGGCTGTAATGGCACAGAGACAGAAGGACATTCAGAACAGGTAGACAGCCTTCCTATGCCTGACAGGCTCAGAGGCAAACGAAAACTGCAGGAGAGGTATGTGGAAAAGTTCAAGACAAGGTAGAAAGTAGAGGCCAGAGGGAAAGATCAGGATGGGGATGGACAGATAACAGATGGAAGAACAGGACAGAGAAACAGCGACAAAAAGAAACTGAAGAAAAAGTTTATAAGACAAGGAATGAAGAGACATTCAGGCTCGACAATAAGACGAATACGAGTCGTTTCTTTTTCCATGATGAAATATCTCTGCTCCAGACGGAAGAGACAGCGTGCCCCACTCCCTGAAGAAATAACCTTAATATAAGACCTTGATCCTTATTGTGGAAGGCTGAAGAGTTTACTTGTGTACTACTGCGACTAGTTATTAGCTTCCCCCGGCCTGCTCCGAGATCTGTCGCATCCCAACAGTCTGTGTGAATGCACGGCTTCATTTGCATATATGTGCATGTTTATGGCTCCCGCCAGCGTAGTGGTAAGCAGACTCTTTCATCTTTGCAGAGACATTTCTGGCCTGATATCGCCAAATGAAATTGCCAGCATAAATACCAACAGACTCGTAGGCGGCTGTGCATAAACACCGACATATGAGACATACTCATATTGAGTAAATACGCTCATGCATACTCACACGCGCTTCACCCAAAGGCTTTGCATCTCATTTGACGGAAGAATGAACTTCAGAAAAGAAAGTGCAAGTAGCCACGTGTTCTGTGCGTTTGTTTTCTGTCCCCTACCTTTTGTCAGCCTGGAGTCCTTGGACTTGTCTGAGTCGAGCTTATCGCAGTCATCTACACTCTGCATTAAGAAAAGCAGAATAGGAAGAGAGAAGAGGGAGAGGTTAGCTTTTATGTGTGGCTAAAATGCTAAAAGGTGAACTAATGATATGTTGTAAAAGCCTCAGGATTTCTATATACCATCTAAACTTGATTTTTATTTTATTTTTTTTACAGTGAATCTATATTATGGGTAAAACTGTAGAAGTCTGACGAGAGACAGATGGTGCTGAAAATGAGATTTCACGGAAATCTGCATGCCTTCACTTTTACATGATGTACTTTTACGGTGAGTTGGACGTATAGTGGGGGGTATGTGGAAAAGTTGGTGGAAAGAAAGTTTTCTAGAGGCACCGAGAAGAGCCGGCTGTCTATTTCCTGTCGAAAAGCCACCCTAATTTAACTGGGCTGTTGAAAGAACACCTTTTAGTTTTTGTATGGTGTCAGCGGGTCGTCGCTTTAAAATATTGGTGATGAATGGATGTGAAATGTTTGAATGAGTCACTCTTTTGCATTTGTTTCAAATGAAATCTATAACCCTCGCATTTAATTAATGCAATTATTCATCTGCAGGGATCCATCTACAGTTAAAGTTAAATGTGTCCCTGCTGTGCCGTGCTAAAGCGAGTGTTTCTGTAGAAGAAGCAATAGCAGCTGTGGAGAACATTACGCTTCTGGTCTAATGTTCTCCTCTTTAGATTTCTATAGAGGAAGCAGGAAACCATTAACAAAAGCCTTGGTCTGATGAGCTGAACTTTTTTGTATTCTTTCTTTAAAAAAACAGCACAGAAGTGGAAAATATCAGTCACACCGTGGAAGTGATCTTCTTGTGTCCACAACACATTTTTTCCTTCACACATGAAAATCTCCTGCTGAGCGCTCACTGGACTATGACTGACTCCAGAATGAGAGGGAAGGAACAGTGGATCCAAGGGTGAGGGTGCTATCCACACAACTCATGTTTGTTTGAAAAATTATGGAAATAAATTAAATAATCAGCAGTACAAACCCTCTAATTTGACAATGCACTATTTTTTTTCTACTCCGGTGTATAATCAGCAGCTAATTTGTGTTTTTTTTTTCACCTCATTTTTCCATTAATTTTTTGACTGCACTCATCACAACATGACCTTCTGTATTGTAAACTGCGATGAACACGGTCTTTATTCAGCAGAAAGCAGCAGGTTTGTGGACTTTTAAATAAACATTTATCTGCTCCTTTTAAAAACTGAATGTTTGTCTGTTACAAATGTTTAAAACCCAAATGAACTCTGGTTTTTGTGGCTTTACAAAGCAACAAAACATGGACAAAACGACACAAATGAGACAAAAAAATTACACCAATGACACAAGACAAAAAAAAAAAAAAGACAAAAGTGAATAACAAAACAACAAAAAACTAGACGACACATACGAAACAAAAAACACAGAACGACAAATAAAGCAAAACATAAAATGGCAGAAATAGGACAAAAAACACGAGCGAAGGAAACAAAATGACAAACACGAGACAAATGCCAGAAAAGACAAAAAACAACAAAAACAAAAAAATTACAAAAACAAGACACAAAAAACAAAAGCACGATGAGCAATACAGTATTTTATGATCAAATAACTTGTCATGGTCAGGATTCTTTTTTAAATGTATAGTTTTACAAATTTACAGCTTGTTAATGCTAATGCTAATGTCTTCTCTGGAATTTTTACACTTTATAAAGTCGTCCCATGGGCCGGATTGGACCCTCTGGAGGGCCGGTTTTGGCCCGCGGGCCGCATGTTTGACACCCCTGCAGTAGAAGAAAGACGCCTAAATACATAAAAACATGTAGTGAATTATCATTTTATATCATTATCAAAATGATTCTTTTTTCCCTAAATTGTCAAGCATATATCTGTATTTGATCGATTCACTTCACTTTTATTTTTTTTGCTCGCTTCTCTTTTCATTCCCGTTTACTCGTCTGAAAGTATAATTAGTCACTTGCATAGCTTTCTAATATCCCACTGTATGTTCTGTTACTCTTCACATCAACAAAATATTGCCACAAAGGCCTTTAAACGGGCTTGTGTGCACAGGCCAGATAACCGGCGAACCCTCTGTGGTATTACCTGTGGCAGAAGTGCTCTTAGCCGCCATCCCAAATATAAACTACTGAGGAATGAGATGGAAAAGCGGTGATGAAGCTGGTGCCACAGGAGGGAAAAAACACTAACCTCATGAGACAGTATGTTTGAAGAACGCTTCAAAGGCAGCTTCCTAGTATTCAGCTGTAATTGAACAGTGCTTTCAACAGTCAAAGCGCTTTACCAACACCCCTGAGAATAGAACTCCTAAAAAAACCTCAAAAATCAAAGCTCACAGGAGAAGAGGCAGGACCAAACACATTCTGAACCATTCTAGGAAGGCTTCATTTGGAAAAATCTGATTGTTCTCACACTTAGGCCTTTCCTTTAGCCTTTACAATCCTTCGACACATCGACTCAAATACGCCGTCTCAACACAGGACAGATTAGAGGGTGAGAAGCTTCGCTGGTAGGAAATCAGAAGCTTTGCAGACTTATGCACTCAAGGAAAGTGGATAGATTTCACAAGGATTAAAAAAATGTTTGCTACAAGTGAAACATGTTTGTAAAGCTCCAAATCTCAATAGTTTCACGTAGCCTGTATCTGACCTCCGCCCAACTGAATTACACTGCTGTGCCAAGAATTTTTTTTGTTTTGCTTCCCAGATTATAAAAAAACAACAACTTTAAACCGAAGAAATGATACATTTTTAGCTGAATTCAAATAGAAACCCAACAGCACACAATGTAATTGTTATATTTTGTTCATAAAAAGTGCCACATTTTGTAAACAGATACAAACACTTGGGGGATGAAAGCTGCTGTGCCCAGATTCAACCCAACAGGTGGAAATCAGCATTCATGCTATAACCTGGCATAATGCAGCTCTCCCTTCAGGGTTAATGTCTATTTGTGCAATGTCCCATGGATCAAATAAATAAAAGAAAGATAGAAAAGAACTGTGGACATGTCAGCTTGTCTCTCTGATACATTACTCTCGCAAATTTGACTTCGTAATAGAGAATCATTTATCTTTGAATGGATGAAAGACAATCTTTCTATTCACATCTTAGCTAGAAACATACAATCAAAGAAACACAGAAGCTTCTAAGTGCCACCAGTAAACATTATTTCATTCTTTTCTGAACGATTCCAGAAGTGGAGCAAAATTTCAAAAGTGCAATTTTAGTTAAAAGTTCGATCACATTAGATCAGGGGTGTCAAACATGCGTCCCACGGGCCAGATTGGACCCTCTGGCAGGCCGATTTTGGAAAGTAGAAGACAGAGAAGGAAGAGACAGAAGACATGAACTGCAGATTGGAAATTTGTTAAAACAACAAATTTAAAATAATTTCTAGACCATGACAAGTTGTTTTGATCATAGAGGAAAATACTAGATTGTTCATTGTTCTTTGGCATTTTTTGACTCATTTTTGTAATATTTTGTCTCGTTTTTGTTGTATTTTTGTCTCATTTTTGTAATATTTCGTCTCGTTTCTGGCTTTTTTTGTCTGACTTACATCGTTTGTCTCATGTTTGCGGTTTTATATTTTGAGGATTTTTGTCTCCTTTGTGTTTTTTGTCTTATTGTTGTCATTTTGTGCTTCACTTTATTTGTTATTTAGAGCATCGTTTTTGTCATTTTCTGTTTTTTCCGGTCTTGCTTGTGTTGTTTGTCTATTTTTTGTCATTTTGTTTCTCCTTTTTGTCCTTTTGTGTCTCATTTTTGGAATATTTTGTTGTTTTTGTCTGACTTGTGTCGTTTTAATCATAAAGTAAACTACACTATATCATTCAGTCCCAGATGACTAAATGTTGTGTTTCTTTGTAGACACTCTGTGATCTGGAAGTTGTAATGTGGAAATGATAAACTGAGGATTAATGTTGTTGAAATGGAATTTATTTTTCTTCAGAAATTTCAGGTTGTTCACAATATTTTGTAAAAAGATAACTCCTTAAATATGAACATTTTTGCAGTAAAACAAAGGAAAAATGTGGAGTTGTGATTATTTATTGGTTATTATGTTGTGATTTTACTGGTCTAGCCCACTGGAGATGAACTTTAGCTGAATGTGGAACCTGAACTAAGATGAGTTTGACTCCCCTGAATCAGATCCAGCATTTCTGCATAAATCTGTGAGTTCTCATTCACCTGATGAGAAGAACTGTTTTGGACTATTTACAAATGACTCTATGTCATCTGTCTTCTTGAAAGTGGAGCACTCTGAAGATTTTTTAACATTTTGTTTCACAAAAACAATAAAAAGCGGCTTACTATAGCAGATTTTCTCCCTTTTTCATCAACTATTAAACTATAAATAATAGCACAGACGTCGAGCAGCAATATCTGCATCCCATTAGCCACAGCACAAATCACTAACACAAGACAGATTTCTTGATTGAAAAACCAAGCTGCTGCTTGTCGGAGCAGCCGGAGCTGCGTCATAATGGGCCACACTTCTCTGCACTCTGACAAGCTAATGGATTTGATTCATCTGAAGACAAATCACTCCTCAGAAAACCTGCTCACTTCTTGATTTTTCCTTTTCTCGCTCTAATGCAAAGCACACTCAAAAATCTCGAATATATGCAACATAAATAATATATACATGTGTATGCCTATCTATCCTTCCATCAAGCCGTTTCACTGCTCAAATTACATAAAGCTCGCTTGTCTGAGAGGAATAATAGCTTGGCAGGGATCTGACTCACGAACAGATGAGCGCGCAGCAGAGACCTGAAAAACCCTCGAGCTCAGGCACACAGTCAAGACCGTTATTACTAAACCAGCCACTTGGTTTCAAGAACATTTCAATGATGACAACTGCATCATTTCAAAATGCTGTGACTTTAACCCTTTAAGCTTCAGTCAATTCCAGCCGTTTTCAGTACAAAAAATCGCTAATATTCTATTTTTAAATAAAAAAAATTACGAAAAATACGGGGAATATTGGACGGGCATCGCGAGGTGCTTTTCCTTGAAAACGACCGATTCGGGGATTTTATACCGACTTCAGGACATGTTTTGGACAAAATAGTTTACTGGCTTGTGTCATCTGATGTAAAAGGTTGGATTATGGCCGTTTTTTGTGGAATCTTTTTTTTTGTGTATAATAATGAACCCGGAAATGTGAGTCGTGCTGTGTGCGTTGAAGCCGTGTATAGAGAACGGATGGATGAATATTTGTTTTTGTCGGACAAATGTGTTTTTCTCACCCGCTGTGGTAATCGCATCTGAAAGTGGTTTATACCGGCGGATTCATGAGAATCTAAGCTTTCCATCGGTGTATAGTGTTTGTATAAGCGCGTTTGCGGCCGTCGGACATTCTTGAAATTCCTATGCAAATTAGTAGGTGTACCGCCGGCGGTACACTGAAGCTTAAAGGGTTAAAGTAATTCTTGAAACATGGGGGACATTACAGGGAACAGGTGAAACTAATTTAGCGACAAAACCGGCCCTCTAGGGTTCAGTCCGACCCTCACAGTGTAAAAATTAGAGGAGACATTAACTGCAAATTGTACATTTGCAAAACTATACATTTAAAATAACTTCTGGTCCATGGAAAGCTGTTTTGATCAGAAAGTAAAATATTAGATTGTTCATTGTTCTTTTGTCATTTTTGGAATATTTTGTCTCTTTTTTTTGTCTGTTTTTATCTGACTTTTATTGTCTGTCATGTTTTTATTGCTTTGTTTCTGGTTTTTGTCATTTGTGTTTCCTTTTTGTTTCATTTGTGTTTTTTGTCTCCTTTTTGTCATTTTATCTTTTGCTTTGTTCATTATTTTATGTATCATTTTTGTCGTTTTGTTTCACGGTTTTGTCTCGTCTGTCCACATTTTTGTTGCTTTGTAACTTTTTAGTCATTTTTTTTGTTTCCTGTTGTTTGTCTCACTTTTTGTCATTCTGTTTCACATTTTTTTGTTTGTGTCATTTTTGGAATATTCTGTCTAGTTTTTTTGTTTGTTTTTATCTGACTTTTATTGTCTGTCATGTTTTTGTTGCTTTATTTCTAGTTTGTCATTTGTGTTTCCTTTTTGTCATTTTATCTTTTGCTTTATTCATTATTTTATGTATCATTTTTGTCGTTTTGTTTCACGGTTTTGTCTCGTCTGTCCACATTTTTGTCGCTTTGTAACTTTTTTGTCTAATTTTTTGTCATTTTTTAATTTTGTTTCCTGTTTGTCTCACTTTTTGTCATTCTGTTTCTCATTTTTGCTGTTTGAGTGTCATTTTTCTAATATTTTGTCTTTTTTTGTTATTTTTTGTCTTGTTTAAATTAAAATATTAGATTGTTCAGTTCCAGAGACCTGTGGCTAAATGTTTTGTTCCTTTGTCGATAAACCGTGATCTGGAAAGTTGTAATGTGTAAATGATAAACCAACGCACAATGTTGTTCAAATTTAACTCATTTTTCTTCAGAAATTTCAGGTTGTTTATGATGTTCTGTAGAAAGATAATTCCTTCAATGTGAACATTTTCAGAATATACTTTTTTTCCACGAAAACAAAGAAATATTTGTAGTTGTCGAGGTTTTTATCTTATTATTTACCGTCCCGCTTGAGATCAAACTGGGTTGAATGTGGAACCTGAACTAAGATGAGTTTGACAGCCCTGAGTCAGAGTATTTCTGTTTTCTATGAAGATGGGTGGATGTACCATTTAATATAACTACTGACATGTTATTCTCACCCTTCAACTCAGTATTTTAGGCCAGGATAAATTACATTTTAGCACGGCAGGTCCAAACGTCCCACCAACACAAAGCAGCTCATTTCAAGGTTGACTGTAAGTGTGGGGGATGATTACACAACCTTTTCATATTCTAACTTTTTCTGGCTGCAAATACTGTAAAGCAGAATAGATGAAGGGAAGAACGGATATAACGAAATTAAAAAAAAAAAAAGAAGCTGGATGCAAATTGCATGCAGGGTGTCAAGAAAGTGAACCTGAAATGAAGCCGTTGTCCAGAGCAGACTTCATAATCCACCATGAACTGAGCAGGAGCTTTAAGCTTTTCTCACATTCCCATAACTTCAACATCACTGAAGATCTGCAGGCAGATTTTAAACATGCCGTGCGTGCGAGACAGCCTAAATAACAGCATAAAGCTTGAACTGATCTGCAAAGAACAGTGAAAATTCCTGAATCAAGAACAGAAAACCTCAGTTGACTATAAAGAAGCTGAAAGTATTTCTGCAGGAGAGCTAGGGTGAGCTCAATATTAAATATTTGATTTCAAATCCTACAGAGTACATGTATAATATCTGCCAGCACAAGAAATACACACTTGTTGCTTTTCCAACAGCTATTATGCATGAAAAGCACCGTTTGCTACCCGTTAATGTCATCAGCTCTGCATGCAATTATCAGTGTTTGGGTCTAAATGAGAAAAATGAAGGTAAATCTAATTATATTGACCTTTTTGTGTGAATTTTTTCTTGCAAAACTGCTCCTATCCAGTGTCCATGGGAGCAACGCTGCACATGAGCTCCATGAGACACTGGTGAGTTATGTGGGTGTTTGAATTATTTATGAATCTGTAGCAGCTTCTATGGAAATGATAAAACTCTGGCTTTACCGAGGATCCTTGTTTACTACACCTAATTTTCATTGCTATGTGTTTAGTGTAGACTATCCGACACATTCCATCATCCAAAATACGAGTTTGATTGAAGGCGACACAATGGGGACAGGAACGTAAAGTGGATTGAGAACAGATTGAGAAAAGCACACAGACACATGCACTGTGTGAAGCGTGTAATACCTCGAGCAAGCCTTTTCCTTCCTTCTGCATGAAGTAATTCTTCTTAAACTCGTAATAGGTGTTGTACTGATGCCAAGACTGCAGAAAGTCAAACCTAGAGTGGACAGAATGAAGAACACACACTGTATAAGACGAGAGGCGAGCGCTCATAAAAGACGAGGCAGAGGATGATGAAGAGGCTCAGCGGTATCTGAAGGCAAAGTTACCGATAAGAGTCTCTAAAACCCCAGACCTGATTGGAATGGCGGATATATTTCTGGTTCGAACGCTTACCGAGGATCATTCTTGGCGCGGACGCTGGCCTCGAACTTCAGGCCGTTCCTCGCTACATACTCAGCCAGCTTGTCTATGACCGGCTGGATGTCAGGCGGTGGAGGAATGATGGCTGGTGCTGCTGTTGTGGAAACTTGAGCTTCGGCTTTTGAGCTGTTTGGAGGAGAAAGTTAAGATGTGGAGAGAATTAAATACAGTCTCACCTTTTAAAACTGTGTCCTTTGTTCATTCTTGTGTCTAATTACACTATGGAATAATTGAATTAAAAATAATTCCCCCTACCCCGTGCTGTGAGAACACACGGTCAAAGCAAAGAAAACACCACTAATTAAGCTTCTTAGTTTAACAGTAAAAAGCTTGATCCAGGCTCCCTATCATTATGCTTGATCAAGGTTCTTGAGGATATTGCAATTAAGAACCCATTAAATCATATTCATGCTAATTAATTTCTGATAAAGCAAAATTCAATTATGTTTTAGCCTGCATGAAAGCTATCACCCAGCATTGTACAGGGATGTCCATTACACCGTACCTGGTGTCTGGTGGAGCCGCTGGAGCAGCAGGGCTGGTGATCTGAGCTGGAGCTGGAGCTGGTGATGCCATTGTGACGTTGTCGGCAGGTGTAGCTGCAGTCGCCACTTGGGGCAAAGCCTCAGACGAAGCAGGAGGCGCCATGACAGCGGAGGGCATATTGTTGTAGTATGAAGTGGCATCGATACCAGGGGGAGGTGGGGCTAAGCAGAAAGATCCATCTGGAAGCATGTAGTACCCGTAGTACATCGCTGTGGAATGCAAAGAAAATCCTCATGTTAAACACCTCAAAGAAATGATTAAATTGTTCCCGATAAAAGGCGAGCAGTGCTGCTAATTCCAGTGGGACATATGAATAAATATACAGCTTTCTGTTAGTAGTTGGGATCCTTGGATGAAACTGTTCTGCTCTGTACATAAATAAATGGATGAATAGGTCTGCTTTTGAATATGGACACAAACTGCACAATATGGTGTAACACACTGTCAAAAGGCTGCAATAAATAATAGCTTTAAAAAGCATCCCAAGCTTCAGGTAAGACGGCCACAGTCATTGAACTCTGTGCCTTAAAGTGTTGGTGTTACTCTTGTTTTCATCCAAACGAATTAATTGTTCAAATTTTAAGGTTTTGGTTCGGTGGGTTAAAAGATTATTTACTAATTCATAGACTCCTGCATCATTCAGTCATTCTATTTGAACCTCGGTAAGGAACATAAACAGGTCAGGGAGAAGTCGTCTGCCACTGGAAATGGAAACTGTCAAAGCGGGCCTGTTTAGTGAGCCTATAAATAACAGAAATGCCACATTTGTGCTCAGCCACTGTCTTCAAATTACATCTATAGAGTTGGAAAAAATGGGAAAGCTGGACAATGATGCAAACCTTTAAGACCACAGTCACTTTCCAAGAACATGTGGAGGTAATGAGCTGACCCCATGTTCTGTCTCTTGTGATATAAATAGCAGATTTTTTTTTTTTCTGTACATATGTGATGGCTAAGCCCACACAGCTTCATCTATAGGTAAAAAGTGCCCGCTCTCACCTCACCATTTAGTTAATTTCATTTACACAGGTTATTTTCATTTGCAGTCAGCCACACCCCAGACAACTCATTTCACTTAAGTACACAGCACACATTTATTGGTTAATTTGTCATTTATTTCTGGCCCCACACTGTATGTATGAAGTGCACACATTTATGCAGTGTGGGGCTGGTCAAAACTGTGTTTTAATTTGTATTAATCACCGTTTCTTCTTTTGAGTGACCGTGCTGGTGGGAGTTCCCTGGGGCTGAGAAGAAAGGCGAGGCCGAGGGTGGAGGACATTTATGACCAGGCGTAAACTAACCGTGACGTCCCCCGTTGGTTTCAACGCCGAGAAAATGAAGCCCGGATTTTGCTACTTCCTGGTCGCCTTTTTGGATTTTTTGGAGCCAGTGACGTAAAAAGCGTCATCAAACAGGCTGGACCAGAGAGCAACTAGGGGCAGGATTGGCTGAGGACTCTCTTATCCCGCCCACATTTTACCGCAGAGGCTTCTGTTGCTGTCTATCAAGTATAGCCACGCCCCCTGGCACCGCCAACTTTAAAGATTTATTTAAAATTCAGCATTGATTTATTTTAAGATCAGCCACCTGATCTCTCATTTTGACCATGAAAACTAACGGGGAAAAAATCCTGAGCTGTAGAACATCAGTCTATCAAATTTTATTTTTTCCAAAACTGAATTGGGGTCGATGGAGAAAAAGCTTTTTGGAGCCAACCCTAGTGGACGGCGTGATATTGCAAGTTTTTGACACTTCCGGGTTGGCTTCAATTCTGGAGCCAGATGCTACGTCCATTATATATACAGTCTATGCTCATGACCTGGTGTCTGCTCACTGGGCCATACCAAGACCAGCCATTTTGGAGGGGGGATTTAGATTCGATAAGTTTCTTTTGTATTAGTTCTAGTTAATGTCTATTGTGTTTTTCCCCTTTTGTATTATTTGGTTTGGCCAAGCCACTATATATGTCCCCTTGTGTCTCATTGTGTGAGGTCTGTTTTGTTTGGTTAACATTTAGTTTGTTGCTGTTTTGAGTTAGGTTCTAGTTCTGTTGACCTCTTTTATAGGCCTAAATTTATGTTCGTTGCCTTGCTGGTATGGCCCTGACAACCATAGACTGTATATATAATGGACGTAGCATCTGGCTCCAGAATTGAAGCCAACCCGGAAGTGTCAAAAACTTGCAATATCACGCCGTCCACTAGGGTTGGTTCCAAAAAGCTTTTTCTCCATAGACCCCAATTCATTTTTGGAGAAAATAAAATTTGATAGACTGATTTTCTACAGCTCAGGATTTTTTTCCCGTTAGTTTTCATGGTCAAAATGAGAGATCAGGTGGCCGATCTTAAAATAAATCAATGCTGAATTTTAAATAAATCGTTAAAGTTGGTGGAGCCAGGGGGCGTGGCTATACTTGATAGACAGCAACAGAAGCCTCTGCGGTAAAATGTGGGCGGGATAAGAGAGTCCTCAGCCAATCCTGCCCCTAGTTGCTCTCTGGTGCAGTCTGTTTGATGACGCTTTTTACGTCACTGGCTCCAAAAAATCCAAAAAGGCGACCAGGAAGTAGCAAAATCCGGGCTTCATTTTCTCGGCGTTGAAACCAACGGTTGACGTCACGGTTAGTTTACGCCTGCTGACAACATACTAGTATAAAATGTGCTTATTTACATGTAAAAAAAAAATCAGCAATTGCAAGGCCTTGCTATTAGATTTCCTATTATGAAGACCAGTTTACACTGTGTCTAAGGATGGAGGCAAAAGAAAAGCGGCTCTGCTCGAGCGGCATGTCATTGTGGTTAAAGGGGTCAGACCTAGGAGTTAAATGGTGCAGCAGTGTTCACTATATGGCAGTGATCATCCTTTAGGTGCTAAAGCTTTCTTAGCGCAGTGATTGTTCAATGTATTCTGCTGTCCTGTTCTTCGTCGAGCCTCGTTTTTATGTCTATTTCACCAATAAATTTAATCAGCAGGAGGACAAAAATATAAATCAACATGTGACCTTTGTCGAAGAAAGGTTATCTTTCTTATCATTGGGTTTATATTACAAAGACCATTTATTAAAAGTGGAGAATGGAAAGAGGAGGGGGACAATATGGGGGCCAAAATAAATGGTGAGTGTCAAAAGTGGAGACAGTGTGATATTAACGCATTAGTCACTGAACTGGTTGACTTAAATGACACATCCAATTTTTCCCCAGTCAGGAAAATGGAAAGCCAAAGCAGAGGCGTACATTTACAAACCTGTCATGTGATACAAGATAAAGCTTTAAGATGTGTAAGTGGAAGGCCAAAAAGTAGATTTAGTGCAAACAGATATATAGATATGGTATGTTTTTGCTTCTTCTGTACACACTAGTGCAACATTTGCAAAGTTACATGCAAATGTGATTCAGCCACTTTATTAATTCCCCACTGTGGGATTAAAAAGACTTACTGTATTGTATTTAACTGACTTTCATTTTGAAGCTAGCTGGGGTTTTTTGTTTTTGCTTCATCTGGTCTTACCGTTAAGTCTTTACGCCTATTAGGGTCAAAAGAAATGATTATATAAACTAATTAAGGCTGGCTATGCAGCACAAAAGAGCCAGTGGAGCAACTTAGCTCCAAAGCCCTGCATTGAGTGTCATAGGTGACCAAACAAAAATATCCCAAAGACAAAGACAAGCCTTTCCTCCAGGACCAAGAAAAGCCGAGCTACATGGGTGGGCAAATTAATAGGCCCCCGTTCCGAACAGCACTGAGCAACTAGGCCATCCACAACCAATTAAAAAACATCAACAGCCTTATTTCAGTAGCAAACATCAGGTCAAAGGACAGCCTTTACAAGTGGGATGGATAAATTCTGCTTGGGACACGGGGCGGCTGGAGGCCAAAGATCGCAGCTTTGATTAATAAACAACAGAAGAAGACGAGCACATGTGTGGTTTCATTTTGTTGTACTTCACCAATAACACAAGAAAACTCTATGGTTTGATTTCCCTCTTTATCCAATGTTCCGCAAAAAAGCGACTTGGAGATTTTAACATTTTATGCTACACTTTCAACTTTTTATGTTGAAAGCATTTATTACTATTTCAGGGCCTTGTATGAGTCAAGCCTCATGTATATTCTGATACATTCATTTCATTTAATGTGGGCATTTGTCAGAACTTGTAAGAGTGTGACTCTCGAGAGGGACTACATTGGGTACACTTCAGTGTTTTAAAGGACCCTGGTCTAATCCCCATGAATTAGAATCACTACTGATGAGTTACCATTTCAGACACACAAAACCGAGAAGAACTCTAAGCTGTCACTTTAATGTTACATTTCTAGCATAATGAATCTACTCTGTAATGTGTTTTGCTCTGATCCCCATACCAGCACTGCAGTATTTGTAGCTCAAGTTACCAAACCTGTGTTCGGCTCTGCCAGGCCTGAATGAAATTTCTGACCTGACTCGGTACCCAGGATGTGTGTGGATCGATCTTTGCGCTGGTTGAGGTCAGGCCTTCTGTTTTTCAGGACTTGTGGGCTGCCCTGGAGAATCTCTAAACTCAATATTACTCATCTGCTAAGGCACTGAAAGTCCCTTCACATTAATTATGGACTGTGGTCAGCATCCGCAGTGAGGAATTGTGTTGACAGTTATAAGTAGTAGAACGCTCTGAGCAATAAATAGTTTAATACCTGTACGACAAAAGAGGCAGGCTTTGAATATCTTTAACAAATCAAAGCATTTTTGTGCTCAAATAACAGCCTGTTTATGGTTAAATCCACTCTAAATTGGTTACCTAGTTGCAGAAAATACTCCAGAAGAAGAAAAGCATTAAGTAAGATGAGAGATTTCTTGAACTGCATAGCAGCTACTAGCACAGACAACACGATAAACAACTCCTGCAGCCTAATCTATTATCAGTATTACAGTAAATTAACCACCAGTCAAGGCTTGTGTCTTAGTTTTCTTCCTGAGAAGGGTCATGTAGTAACAGTGTAATGAATCAGGAAGGCCAAACCAGAAAGTGAACATGGCCATCTGTGTGTTAGTTTCCAAAAGTCTAAGTTTTAAAGAGAAAACAAGTCTGCAGTGTGTCCAAAGGTTTCAGTTTTAGGGGTTCTAAAACTCTGGAGTAAAGCAAGCATAGCAAAAGTTAAACTCAAAATGAAAAGTACAGATGGAAGCACAGAAACTGGCCCAACATGTGTCAGGTGCGTTGTGTTTTTCTCCCTCCAAAAATAAAATAAAATCTACACTCACGGTCGGCAGAGTATTGCGCTGGTGCACTGGCCGGAGCTTCCTCTGGCTTGGCTGCTACCGTTGCGGTGCCATTTCTTTCCTGTTGGGCTTTTCGTACAAGAGCTGCCAGAGGATGATCTGGGTCCATTACCTTAAGCGGCTGCAAAAGAACAAGGCCAGTTTGGTGAAAATAATACATCACACAATTAGGGGAGTATTTGTAAAGCGACGCTTAAGCAACTGAGATCACACTGTTGGTGAATTAGAAGAGACAAGGCATTTTAGTGTAATAGTAAGTGCATATACCGAATATTCAAAGCGCTCTAAAGTCAGAAAGCATGAAATCAGTATTAGTTTTCATTTGAAAACTGTGTAATACTGAAGCATTGCTCTGCAGGAAATGTGTACAATCCTCAGTGCTGCAGAACTGAAGAGTTAACCCCATAAAACACGACAGGAGAGGAAATTTCTCTTGATGGCAGACAAAAACGCCTCTCACTAGAAGGAGGTCGTTATTTTTCTTTAGAGACATGCTTCCATTGTGGCGGCTCAGAGGCTAATGACTGTCCTGACAGGCCGCACGAAAGCAGGAACGAAAAGCTGCAACATAAAGCCAGGGGAACAGAACAGAACCGTTGTGTATCACAAGACTGCACTAAAGAGATGTAAAAATAATTTCAGATGGCAGACAGTGGGCATCTACAGGCTCAAATTACAGCATATCTACACAGTATTAGAATTAAAAGGATATATTAAACCAGTTTCAAAATCAGTCCGACATGACTCAGGCAGAAATAGGTAATGTGAAGCAGTATTTACATCATGACTGGTCATTCACATCATGCCACTGCTGCAAATAACATGAGCTTATTAAACAGTAATTGGTAATTTACCAACATGAGCTGACTACCTCCACAGCTACTTGGGATGGGTACTGAATCTCAGAACTAAACAGGCTCCTGGATTAAATTATTGAATACTGGAGGATCAATAAGCTCCATAAAGACCAGTTCTGCTGTCGGTACTGGAGAAATTAAGAAAATAGATTTCCTATTTATTGCTGCTACAGAAACATCATCGTGCAAATTTTATCTCATCGACTGAGTTTTCATTTCGTCTAAAATACATTTTCGCCATTCCGAATCCAGATGTGTGAGGGGCGGGGCTAGACAGAAAGAAAGAAAGACGGACAGATGCTGCTCTTGGCGACTATGACAATGTGTATATACGTTTTACTGCAGTCTGTTTGGACAATGCTCTTTGCCACGTGACCTACAGGTCTTCTGCATGTAAGACCAGCAACACAATCAGTCTGTCGAAACATCCGGCAAAAAACAGGCAGAGAAATGGACAATTAGACAGCTCATAGTTCATCTCTTGTTAATCTGGGAATGTTCTGTATGCAAACAGCCTGGAGCCCACACAATCTATTGAATAAATTATACCAACACGGGTTAATGATTACAAGTAACCATTAGCCAGCTGATTGTTTAGCGATGAGCGTGCTCATCTGTTAAATCTGTAATGGTTAGAGAAACTTTGCTCAGAGCCAGGGGAGATTTGTTGATTTGGGGGCTCCAGGCAAACATGTCTTGCGGAACTTTCGTCCTTTCTCGAACCATATATCCGGTTTAAGAATAGCCACATTTCTGAAGCAACACTATGAATACAGTGCAGTAAAAATATTCTCAAAGAGAAAGTCCTGTCTAGAATTATTTACAAGCGACAAGTGAAAGAAAGGACACTTCAAAAACAAAAAGACAGAATGAAGTAATGTTAATTCTGTTTCCGTTAAATACCAGATGAAAGAGCAGTATCTGTATGAGTAGTAGTACTGTTAACATCCTAATAACACCCATCCCTGTTAGCTATTATAATCAAAATTACTGTGGATTTTAATCGCTGGATATCCAGCGCTGTTGTTGGTGGTCACAACAATCGTACTAAAACAACCATCATCCATCATGTGAGCAATGAAAACAACGGAGTAAGAAATGTAGCTAGCTTTCTGGTGTTTTCTCCCACTACAAGAGGTAAAAACACTGTGATACCACTTGGTCTTGTTGTTTTTAGACATTTAAATGCAGAAATATCACATATATCTTTAAGGATTAGATCGGGTTCTTCTCAAGTTACAGAAGCCGTTTGTGTTCCTTTGGACCAGCAGAAACATGCATGTAAACAGGACTGTAATACAATCTGTTAATACTACCTTCACCAGCTCCTCCAGGCGAGAGCTCTTTTTAGGGGCAAAAAGGCTGGGATGGAGGTAGCTGCCGTCTCCATCGTCGTCGGAATCATCAGACTGAGATTCTACGACAAAAGATCAAAAAGAAAATGCCACATTTGTATGTACAAAAGTGTTGCCATTACAACTGATGCCAGCAGTTAATTTGTTACAATGTTATCCTGTGCTGTTTGTCCGTGAAATACAGAAGCATCCGACACAGTACATGGCACATCTTGATTCTGCAGATTTTATGTCTACATTAATGCAGAGCAGCTGTGGAATCATTGAACGCTCGCTCTAACTCACCCTGAGACTGCTCCTGCTTGCTGGTGGAGGCGAGCTTGTATCGACCTTCCTTCATGGCCCGCAGGATGTGTTTGTAATAAGGGTTCAGGTAATGGTCGAAACGGAGAAAGTCAAACTGGGAGTTGCCGGCCTGCTTAGCTTTCAGCACGATCTCAAACTGAGCCCCCTGCTGACACACGAAGTTGGCCGTCCTCTCGATGATGTTGTGGGTCTTGATGGTCGCCGGCTACAAAAAGCAAAGACGAGAAATGGACACAGATATATTAAATTGTTCATATTTAAAGCAGACACTGACTGTACAATTGTTTTCTTAGTCTATTACTGGGGTGTCCAACATGCAGCCCATGGGCCAAAATCGGCCCTCCAGAAGGTCTGTTTCGGCCCTCAAAGTGTAAAAATTACAGAGATGACAATAACTACAGATTGCAAAACTATAAATTTAAAGTAATTTCTAGAACATGACAAGTTGTTTTGATCATAAAGTAAAATACTAGATTATTTATGTTGTGTCTTGTTTTTGTCCGACTCCTGTCGTTTGTCTCATCTTTTTGTCGTTGTGCGTTTCCTTTTTGTCTCACTTGTGTGTTTTGTCTTATTTTTGTGAATTCCTGTTTGCTGTATTCATTGTTTTGTGCACTGTTTTTGTTGTTGTGTTTTTTTTTGTCTCACTTGTGTCATTAGTCTCATTATTTTGTCACTTTCACTGTTTTGTCTAACTTTTACTTTCGTACCATTTGCCCTACTTTTGTTAGTTGTGTATCATTTTTGTAATTTTTTGTCTGACTTTTGACATTTGTCTCATGTTTTTGTCGTGTTTCCATTTTGTCTTGCTTGTGTTTTTTTCTATTTGTCATTTTGTTCCTTTTTCTGTCATTTTTTAATATTAGTAAAACTGTACTTAATTATCTTAAGAAATTTCAGGTTGTTCATAATGTTTTCTAAAACGATAATTCCTTAAATGTGAACATTTTGAGAACATACTTTTTTGTACTAAAACAAAGGAAAATTTTGGACACTGTTGAGTTCACTGGTCTGGCCCACTGAAGCTTAATTTGGCCCCTGAACTACAGTGAGTTTGACAGCCTCGGTCTATGAAAATACACTTGTTTTTACATTTGCAAAACAGAAAATGTTTCCTGTTGAAATGCTTTTGAAGCTCAAGCTAAAACAGGTGAAGCATGAGCATCGGTTCCACAGATGAGACAGAGCCAACATTAAGATGCAATGCACAGTATGAACGGCTTATTCATGCCAAGGACACAAGCCATTTTGTCTCGAAAGGGGTTTCATGCCGAGCACTCTTATTCTCATCGTGATGGCATTAATTCTGAATGGGGTGGAAATCAGTGGAACACGGAACGGTCCATTATTCATTCATTATTGTTCGACTTGTGTGCTTTCAATGATTAATCATTATCATTACCTAGAGAGTGCAGAGAAGTGCAGCAGTCTTCAGCAGAACACACACATCTCATCACCATGAAAGTCATAATAAATACTAGCTTGGCTAAAAAAAAAAAGATGCCAGTGACCAGCAACAACTGACCATTATCACGTTTTAAGCTGCCAAAGACTTTCTGATATACAAGAGCCCTTCTTACTTCCATTTAGGAACTTTAAAATTAGGGGAGGAAAGAGTGAAATACTTATTTTATGTTTGTGATGTATGCAAGCAAAGCATCCTCTCCTAAATGCATAACTCAGTGCTGCTGGAAGAATACCCATACAGTCAGTATGGAAAGTATTCAGACCCCTTGAAATTTTTCACTCTCTGTGTCATTGCAGCCATTTGCCAAAATCAAAAAAGTTCATTTTATTTCTCATTAATGTACACTCAGCACTCCATCTTGACAGAAAAAAACAGAAATGTAGAAATTTTTGCAAATTTATTAAAAAAGAAAAACTGAAATCCTCTCCTAAATGCATGACTCAGTGCTGCTGGAAGAATACCCATAAAAATATCAGCACATTGAAAGTATGAGGTACAATTTACATTATATTTATGTACAGAAAAATCACCTGAATCATCTCATAAGTTCCAATCTGATTTGAGATCTCTGTTGCACATCACCACAGACTACCTACGGCATATTAAAATTCCATTTCCACAGTCTTACTTGAATAAAAATATTATTGCTATTAAGCTGCTACAGCACTAGAGACCACATTTCACTCGTAAATATTTGCTTCTTAGTAATTTGATGGTCTACAATAGTTAGAATCTTGCAAGGACCTCAGACAGAAGTATTTCCCTGCTCTCTCCTGATGCAGGAAAATCCAATAAGCTTTAAAAATTAATAATGACAAATGAAGATGGCCTGAGTCTGTTCTACAGATAGGTATCAGGACCGGTCCGGGCATACGCACATTAATGGATTAGTATTGGCTTTAATGAAGCCGTTCTTTCATATCATATCAATAATTCAGACTTACCAGCCTCATAATTTTGAACCAAGGTCTTGAATATTTTCAATAAGAAGCTTATGAAAAATAATGACTTTCAAATTTAGGCTACAGCTGTTATTGTCAGACACATATTTATTCAACATTTAGGTATTATGTCGGACACAGCGTCTGAGACAGCCTGTATTAAAGACTGGGACTGGGACTGGCCACAACAAAACTAGACAGTATTATCCCTAATAAGAAATACACTTCAGAGAAAATTGAGGAAACAGAGACTATAATATATGCAGATTATGTACTGCAGCTGTGTGTTGAACTGTATGTACGCACACAAGGGTGTGTTGGCTGTTCTATACACAACTTGAAAGTTTTTCCCTTTTACTGCTTTCCAACACTGAACCTTGATCAATATAATATGGCTTCTTTGACAAGAATGTTCTCTCACGTTGAATTGAAACCAGATTTCTAAACCGTAATTTCAATTAAGTGAAAAAACTAAATGTAAAATAAGTAACTACACACTTAATTCAACACAGGTGCAGCCAGTCGGTGCTGGAATTCACACTATTAGTGAAATGATGATCACCTGAGTGCAGTGAATGTGTCAAGTCATTGTAGCATAAAGACACCTGTATCTGGAAGGTCCCATCATTAGTGAATCAGCACTCCTGGCTTTAACGTAGACTGTATATATAGTGGACGTAGCATCTGGCTCCAGAATTGAAGCCAACCCGGAAGTGTCAAAAACTTGCAATATCACGCCGTCCGCTAGGGTTGGCTCCAAAAAGCTTTTTCTCCATAGACCCCAATTCATTTTTGGAGAAAATAAAATTTGATAGACTGATTTTCTACAGCTCAGGATTTTTTCCCCGTTAGTTTTCATGGTCAAAATGAGAGATCAGGTGGCTGATCTTAAAATAAATCAATGCTGAATTTTAAATAAATCGTTAAAGTTGGTGGAGCCAGGGGGCGTGGCTATACTTGATAGACAGCAACAGAAGCCTCTGCGGTAAAATGTGGGCGGGATAAGAGAGTCCTCAGCCAATCCTGCCCCTAGTTGCTCTCCGGTCCAGTCTGTTTGATGACGCTTTTTACGTCACTGGCTCCAAAAAACCCAAAACTGCAACCAGGAAGTAGCAAAATCCGGGCTTCATTTTCTCGGCGTTGAAACCAACGGGTGACGTCACGGTTAGTTTACGCCTGGGCTTTAACGACACCACAAATACAAAAGAACACAACATGCAACCCCTTGAAAAGGAAATTAAAAATTTCAAATCAGGGAATGAATACAAGTAAATTTCAAAGTCACTCAGTATTCTAGTGGTGCAACGGATCACGGATCAACGATGATCCGTTGCACCACTACAATATTCCCTGGAGTGGAAGGAATATGGCACATGGGTAAATCTGCCAAGAGCAGGCCGTCATCAAAAATTGCGCAATTGTACAAGAAAGAACTTGTGAAGGAGGCCACAAAGACACCCATGTCTGAAGGAGCTTCAGTGGGTGAGATGGGAGAGACTGCGCATACAGAAACTGCTGTCTGGGTTCTTCACCAGTCAAAGCTTTATGGGAGAGTAGCAAAGAAAAAGCCACCTGTTAGAAAAATGCTCATCTTAAATCTCAACTAGAGTCTAGAGTTCACCGGAAGAAATGCAGGAGACTCTCTGGTCTGATGAGACGAAAGTTTTTGACCCTCAGATGAGAAGGTGTTTGATGACACAGTACGCTGCATCTCATCCCAAACACACAACCCCCACCATTAAGCATGGTGGTGGCAGCATCATGGTGTGGTGATGCTTATCGGAAGGCTTGTAAAGGTAGAGGGTAAAATGAATGCAGCAAAGTATCAGGAAATTCCAGAGGACAAACTGAAGCAGTCTGTAAGAGAACTGGGACTTGAACGATGATTAGTTTTCCTGCAAGAAAATGACCCGAAGCATACAAGAAAAGTTACACAGAAATAAATGAAAGAGAACAAGGGGAATGCTCTGGAGTTACAACCCAGACCTCGATCAGACTGAAAATTTGTGGATAGACTTGCAAAGGACTCAGAATCCCTGAGCAACCTGACAAAGCTTCAGCAGTTTTGCAAAAAAGAATGGGGTGTAACTGCAGTGTCCAGATGTGCACGGCTGACTGAGACTTATTCACAGACTCAATGCTGCAACTGTGACCAAAGTTTGTCTACAAAATACTGACTTGAAGGGGGTAAATAGGTAGGCAACCACTAATTTTACGATTTAGTTTTTAACTAATTAACAATACGCATGTTATTATTAGGGATCCTGGGAGCCTGGGATCTTTCTGCATGGAGTTTGCATGTTCTCCCTGTGCATGCATGGGTTTTCTCCGGGTACTCCGGCTTCCTCCCACAGTCCAAAAACATGCTGAGGTTAATTGGTTACTCTAAATTGCCCCTAGGTGTGAATGTGAGTGTGATTGTGTGTCTGTATATGTAGCCCTGTGACAGACTGGTGACCTGTCCAGGGTGTCCCCTGCCTTCACCCGAGTCAGCTGGGATAGACTCCAGCACCCCCCATGACCCTAGTGAGGATAAAGCGGTGTATAGAGGATGGACGGATGGATGTTTTTATTATCAGTTAGTCAGATAATATTGACTATGAGTCAATGTTGAAAAGCAGTAACTAGGAAAAAAAATCCATATTAATTAAGTTCTGTATATAGTCTATGGTAACATTTAACGGCAGCTTCAAGGCTTATCTTTCTTTTCATGCACACAAAGTGGCAGCTATTGGAAGTCATGAGTGTTTCAGCTGCAGGCACCAATATCCATAGGAACATAGGTATATTTTCACATACAAGAAATGTCATTTTGCAGCAGAGGTTAGTTATACAATCAGAAAATGTACAAACCTTTATGAAATAAACCGTCCACTTAAAAGAAGCAAATGTCTGATTTCAAACTGCAAATGCTTCTATTACTATTGAGTAGTTATCAAATAATTAAATGTCCTGATCTTACCTCCTTTGCTGGACATAAATTCACAGAGTAACCCTGAGCAGTCTATTACTTTACAGTTATGTGTTTTCAATAAAAGACACATACTTATTCATTAATCACTGAGCGAAGTAATCATTTAGCAAACCAAAAGAAAATCTGTCAGCAACGATTTCAATGAGTGATAAAGTTTCTGTGCATAAGACAGCACTAAAAATGTGTCTGCGTCCAGGTTTATCTGTTCTTTTACGATTGTAAAATAAACATTTAGGCTTTGGACAACTGTAATTTTTCACTAGTTTCTGGCATTTTTGAGCTAAAGCCGCATTTTGCACAATTTGACACAACATTGGTTTGGTTGTTTGTTGATCCAAACAATTACTGTTAGAAATCTGTTCATAAAACAATCACAGTTTGAATGAAAATTACAGAGCACAGGTTAAACCCAGAAAGTTTTGACAGTGAAGCAACGGTTGTCTGAAGCTGCTCAGTTGGTTTTAATAATGCCTAATTTAAATGAATTATGAATATGTTTTCTGAAATTACATTTTTTCCTTTTTTATACTTGACACTGTACAGATGTCTTTTCCGACTGCTAATGTGTCAGCATTTGAGTGCTTCATTCGACACTTTTAGGGTTTTGCTTTGCAGCTAAATGCAGATTTATGCATTTCTATCTGTCTGTTGTACTGAAAATGTATCAGACTCCAAAACAGAGGTTCATTCCAAACCATGGATTTGTGCACTACTGCATACAGACTTCAGAATCCGCTTCCTTCTGATGTGGCTTACTGCATAACATCTAAACACATGCTGTATATGTGAGCGCAGTAGGGTAGCGACCGTCGTAAGGCAGCAGCATATCTAACACTCACCAGTTCCACATCAGGAGGGATAGTAAGCCCAGCGGGAGCAACAAACGGTTCTTCGCTCTCTTCAGGCTCGGCCTCTTCTGTGCGTGTGAACAAAAAGAATAATATCAAGTCTTGTTAATTTTTGTAACAGAAAAATAATAAGCCCGACTGGATATCTACCCAGTTGAGCGGCGAAACTAAGATTAATTCAGAATCTTGAAACATTTGAAAATAAACACGCTCTGCTTAAAACATCCCCCGCCTTATATATAGTACCTCTAAGTGCAAGAAATAATAATATATACTGGACGATACACCTACAAAATGATACATCTTCACTACAATAAAAATTTAAAAAAAACAGTCAGGTCAAGGTCATGCACCAAAAAAAGCACATCTACACTACCAACAGGCTTAGTGTGCGCAATATGAATGAAATCCCTCAAGTAGTTTGTAAGATATGATCCGGAAACCCAAAAATATTTGGAGTGCCTCACTATGACCTTGAAAATCAGGTCAAGGTCATACACCCCAAAAGGCACATCTATACTATATAGAGATGGCCTGGGTGCAATATGAATGAAATCCCTCAAGTAGTTTCAGAGATATGCTCCGGAAACGAAATGCAGACGCACGTACATACGGATGGACGGACGGACATACGGACGTGCCCACACCAATACCCCCCTCCGTGGCTACAGCCGGCGGGGGATAATAAAAAGGGTGAAGCACATGCCTTCCACTATTTTCCCCACTACACAAATATATCAAAGTAAAATACCTTTCCAGCCTTTACCTTCATCCTGAGAACAACATACAGGTCAGGTGGAAATGATCTTAAATTTTTTATGTGGTCCTCTGGGGAGTTTGCAGAGTGATAAAAGGAACCCTTCAATTTAATACAAAACATCCATGGACGGGAAAAAAAAAAAAACACTCAATCTGTCAGGCAGATGGATTTCACTTGGCTTGAAGTGGAAAGTGTGCCACGAATGCAATTTAAAAATCAACTTTTGGCAAGAAATAAAAACCATATAGTGTGTTTCACTGCCTTTTAGGCTCCAATTTAGTGAAGATACATAATAAAAACCCTCCAAACACTGCCACAACTCTGAGAACAAAACACTGAAGACAGCCTCTGAACCATTGGTTAAGTTGTATGACAGGATTATTATCATGGCTGACTAACTTGAATGTGGATAATGCAGCTAATTTCTAAGCGGCACTTTAAATATACCCCATTGTTAATTATACATTTCAACAAAACCCACCTTTATTCCAAACTACAGTACGGCCACACATTGATTCAGCATCTCAGAAAGGAACCAATCTTCTTACAGTATAGAAAGTTGGTGAAGGCAAAGTAAACTGATCGACATAAATTCAGCTGACAGAATATTCAAATTAGGTTCTTTATTTTGACAGAATATGAAATGCATTACTATGAAATGACTGCGTAACAGCTGATGTGAGGTTTTAGAGGGAGGCGAACAGAAAGACATATTTGTCATGTTTAAGAAAGCAGATCAAAACTGACAAACAGGACTTATGAATGTTATCGATTTGTTCCTAAAAGGCAAATTCCACTATTACAGGGAGCTTTAGCAGACATATTAATACCCTGGTGTCAGCTTTGCAAACTTCTCAGAGAGACTGAGAGGCATCAAGTCAGCTGAAGTGTCAGGATGTGCTTCCAGCAATTTCTACATCAAATATTTAAATTTGCAGTGTGCAAACTATTGACTTTTACACCATGAGAGTGAGGACTTTTGTGGACAGTCACGTCCACAGGTTAAGATTGTATTTTAGGGTTCATGTTGGAATTAATTTTATATGAAAGTTTGGATAAAGAAGCAGAAAACGCACTGAATCAACGAGCTATAGATGGAGAAACACACTGACAAATGCAGTGACAGGCTGCTAATCGAGGGGATAATGTTGTACAATATTTTGACGTGTGCTTCGCAGGCACAAATTCAACTTCAGCCGCCCCCCTCAAAGATGTGCATCTGCAGATGGTTGTTTGGATGGATTAGAATCATTTTAAAAAGAAAGAGCTACAGTCTTCTTCACTGCAGGCTGCGGCAGCTAGAAATACAAACGTTAAATCTAGCTGCTAGAACCATAGATCTGGCACAGAGCCCACCACAAACAACATGTTTTGGACACAAAGGCTATATCAAAGATCCCAGATTTTTATGCAGAAAATTTGTATGCACACTGCGGTGTGATTATTTTTGAATAACTGAAAGACTACAGGGGTGTTTGGTCACCCACTGGAAGCACATTAGAGCCATAGTGGGGGAACAGGAAAAAAGAGAGACTTTGATGACTTCAGAAAACACCATTCTGCAAATTCCTGTGCTTTGCAGTGTCAGCTAATAATAAAGCTGTGTTTTTTTTATTTCCTGGCTTTGCCCCATTCTTCCAACACCGTGTACCAATCAACTACGTGACTAATTATCCGACGATTTCTCACCAGGCTCCTTGTTTGCTTCCTCCTCCTCAGTGGGCTGGGAGGGGTCGTAGTAGTCAGCGCTGTACTTGAAGGCCACTGCGTTGTAGGAGCCTTCATCAGCCAGAGCCTCACTCAGACGTTTGTACTCCTCCTCTGTAGAAGATGAGAAAACACACAGAGAAAAGGTGAGTGAAATGTGAATCATTTTGTATTCCAAGAGCACAACTTGGTCAAGATTTTCTATTTCGACATCGTCTTGGAAAACGTGCACTATTCTGTATCAATTGCATGCTCAGTTAGCATCACAAGCTGGTAGCAAGTGGTTTTTTGACACTTTTAGGGCATATTCAAACCAAACGTTTGATTGCTCTGGTCCAAATCTGTGAATGTGGTTGCTAAACTTGTTGCATTTTTGTCTGGTTTGGCTCCTTTTCACAAAGAAAATTTCTCAGTGAACCAAAATGCAAGGCTAAAAGCTACAGGAGGAGATTGTCTAATCCATTCATTGATGTGTCTGTGGTAGAAGCAACAAAGAAAAGGCAGGAAAAAGGTCCCATCTTCTTAAATATCAAAACAGCAATGTTGTGCATTGGTAGCCTGGGTCAAATCTTCTTTCATTCCAGAAAACTGCTACCAATTGTTAATTTCTCATCCAAGTTTGAAAATTGCACGTGGCTACAGAAGCTGTTTATGTCAAGCTTGCAGAGTACAACTTGAAATTGCTTTTACAGAAGCAAACTAACACATCCAAAAATTGTTTGTGACTGGACTAAAACCACATTTTTGGGTCTGTGGTGAGCTTGGCTGAAGTAGTGAAGCATTTTAGCAATTAACGGCTAGCATTAGCATGTAGTACTAGCACGTTTGGTGAGCTGGACAGTCTATATGTACATTTCTGAATAAATGTACATGCTTGGTCGAAGCAACCAAATCGTTTCTTTTGAAATTCATAGAACACTACGACATACTATTAAGGGGGGAAAAAAAAGCCACGGCAAACTTCCAACTGAAACTATCAATATTTCTCATGCTTTCCTACATTCCCTGCAGTGGACAGATGGGTAATAGCTTCAGTGAATGGGGTCAGGCCTCCAAATTCAAGGGCAAACCAGCCTGGGGGGACGAACCTTCTGTAGCGAGTGTGTGAGTGTGTGTCACACAAACTATTAGCTGACTCATTCTCTTCTGTCAGTTTGGGGATAAGACACCATATTTCATTTAAAACTGTAGCTTATTAATTCAATTACAGTCATTAAATCTGTCTTTCAGAAAGGCGCTTTGTCATCAAAACAGCTAGTTTCACTATAATGTAAGATGACTTAGATGCAAGCTTCCTCCATGAGTTGAATGTGATTTCATAGAAATGGCAGCTCTTTAGCCAGAAACAAAGGAGGTCCTTTTCAGAAAGAGAAAGCTGAGAATGCCTTAGATTGTGTGTTTGTCTCCTCTGAAGACTTGAGCTTGATCCGATTTTGTTAAGAAGTCTAGATTAAAGTATGTAGCATGTGTTAAAGTTCCTGCTTTTTAATCTGCACAGAAAGGCTTATTGTTTAATCCTCAGTGGAAGTCTTCAGAAACGTGTTAAAGCAGAAGATTACAAATTATCTGGATATAAACACCAACTGAATATGAAGATGGTGAAGATTTAAACAGTGAAACAGAAAGACATCCTTGATGAGGTCAAACAGGGGCTAGATAAACCCAATTAGTCTAATGAGACATGAATGAAAGCCTCTAAAGCTCCATCCAGACATAAACTCCTTTCCATTCATCTGAAGGCATCTGAACATTTGGACTTCAAGTCTGAATAAAAACGCTGGTGACTTTTATAAAAGTCAAGACAAGGCATTTAGACTGTTTGATAAACTTCTTATTAGTTTAGGTTTAGTCTTTTGTTTCCTCCTTGATGCACTGTCCAACCTCATGCATAGGGCAAATATCACACAATGTCTCTCTTTGCATGTACAGTATGTCTGAAGAAAACCATGAGTGAATAAGGCAGAATATTGTCATTTTAACAGACTGGTTAAGCCACTAAATTATGTGTCCCATGTTTGAAAGGAGCTCAAGTATCAGCAGTAACTTCTTCTGTTCTGCCATGCTGACCGTGTTTTGTTATGGTTTGCCACACAGACATTAACCCTCGAACCCCAGAATCTACCAGCAGGCCAGAAACGCATGGGAACTTATTAAAAACAGACAAAAAAATGGCATTTAATCAGCCTGGGTATTTGAACTCCTCATTTATAGCACGTCATTTTGTTGGAAAACTTCATCAAATCTAAGCTGAAAAACATAATATTTAATCGACTTCACTGTATTTTCCTGGAAAAAACTAACAATTCCGAGCTCCTCAGCACAATTATGAAACCACAGTATTGTGACAAAAATGAGTGACTTTTTGGTTGAACACAGAGCAGACAGCTTAAAAATATACGTTGTAAACTATCTGTAGTATGCGGAGTTACCACTTTTTTTTCCCCAGTATTTAGAACAGCTTGGGGCCTTTGGAAAGATGACTTGGATGCAAGCTTCCTCCACGAGTTGAAAATGATTTTCATAGAAATGGCAGCTCTTTAGCTCAGAAACAAGGGAAACCAACAGTAATGTGACAAAAAAAGAGGGACTTTTTGGCTGAACTACCTCAGTATCACCCTGCTTTACATTTTGGGTGTCAAGTGTATTTTTATTTATTTTTTACATTTAAAATGTTTTCCATTTTTGCTGAATTCGAAGCTAGCATCATGCCAACCTTGTCTGGCCTCTTCTTCCAGCAGGTCAGTGTGCAGAGCCAGGTATCTCTCCTCATCGCACAGCGCCTCAATCCTGGCCTCTTCCTCTGACAGCTGGTAGGATGTATTCCATGACCCGCTGTCATACTCTGAGAGGTCATGTAAGTGACCACGCCCATCGTATCTGTTGAATGAAGAAAAGGATTAGAGGGAAGGAAGTCGACGAAGCTTTTTAGACAAAACATGGGCCTACTTACCAAGGCAGTGGGGCCTAAAACCCACAAATCACTACATGAAAACTGGTCTACCTCTGTCAGTCTGCGATGAGCGAGTCTAACTGCAAAACATTAAAGAATCTGAAATCTTCTCAAAGTACTGACAACACAATAAAGATATAATTAAGACCTTGGGCTGAATTTTTGAAAGTGTTCCTAATATACCTAGCAAGGTTGCTGCTTCTACTGGCTTCCTGGACAAGTCTTACAAGCCAACAACCCTACATCCAAAAAAAAAACGAAAAAAAGGAAAGAAAGACAAACGAAGCAACTCGCCTCTTACCTTACAGGGTTCAATTCCCCCCTGTAACACTCATCATTACTTCTACATCTGCAAAGAAAGTTACATTCACACAAACCCGAGCACATAAATACCTATCCGTAAGAACCCAAATGGACGACATTTTCCAGGGTTCGTCCCTCTACGCCATCTCTCTGTTGGTTTCTTCATGGAGACAAAGAAATGGGGTGCTGTGGTTGACATTCGGGGTTTGGAAGGACCCCTTAGCCTACCTTGCTGGGGAAAAACTGGGTTATGTGATAAAGACACACATACAAAGGTGTACAAATGAAACATAAGTTGGATCACTGCAGATCAAGGTGATTCAACAGACAGATTCCTACGCATTGGTCGGAGTAATTTAGCACGTATATATGTCCGTTTGCTTCTGTGAGGAGGTGAAAATATTACTCCATTTTGCAGAAAGCACATCCTAACCTTTGGTCGTCGACCTGATTTGCGCGTTGTGATCTTTTGAATCACCTTAACTACAGTAACTTTAGTCTGGGTTCGAATTTGCTCTGGCCTTGAGGACATCAGCAAAGCGTAATAAAATGCTACGCCACTTGGTGACTTGTTCACTTGACATTTAATGCAAATTTCAGTTTGAAAAAGGACAGAAAGAATGAAACACCTTTTGTGTCACACATCACTGTAAAGCCATATTATTCAGATATGTCTGGAGTTAAAGTTTCCGGAGCAAATTCTCCTAACATGCCAAGATGCAAAGCCTATTTCAAAGCTAACCTGAACAGTCCTGAAATAATTTGTGTATGTCTCAATTGCCAGTTTAGGAGAAACAGTTAGCTCAAACTAATGTTTCCCAAATGCAACAGCTCTGACACAGATACTAAATCCTATATTCGGTGTGGCTATACTATGTAGATATGTATATCTTAAGGTTATTAATAGTTTTAAATACATTGCTACAGCATTTGTATCAGTGTCGTTGCATTAGCCTGCAGTACTTTCAGCTAGTGTATAATAAACTGGCAGATGTTTGGCCTGTTTTGGCCTAAATGTTAGCAAAGATTGGAAGGCTTTTGCATGTTAGCATGTTATTTCAGAAACTTCAGATACCATTTGCTGTCAGTTCAGGACGTCCAAAGACATGTTAGCAGGCAATAAATTAAAAAAAACATTCGTCGTCAGTTACGGGTATATATCCCAAGCTTCTGCAAGACAAACTCCAAGTGGTCTCTTTTTGAAACAGGCTAACGGGACAGGATAGATGGTTAGCATAATGTTTCGGTCTACGTTTGTTCAACCGACCTATCAATCATGATGCTCTTGTCCCCCATCCATGGGATAAGGTGTTTTCCATGATCGTGGTAAAGAGCCCGTTCGTCGTCTCGGAACAGTTTGCAGGCATAACCGAACACCAAGAGGTCGGCGTATTTATCGCTGTCACTGACATCCTTCTTCACCGGCTTGTTGTCTTTCTTTGCCGCTCCGCGACGAAACATCATCACCTGACGATCGATGAACCGGATTAGCTTTAGATTAGCAGTAAAGACGGTACTGCGAAGGTATTCTGACCACCAAATAGCTGGCAAGTGGTCCAAATATCACAATAATCCTTGAAGGTTTCTCCCAAAACAATATTCTACATGCCAAGAGGCGCCATGTTGGGAAGAAAGTAAATGTGGCTTTTGTATCGGATCAGCACTTTCGGCATTTTCTTTTGCACGATTAAAGCTTTCCGTTACACGAAATATTAAAATTTACAGATACACGTTATATTTTCTACCATATATTTTTTCGAATGTATAAATTATTTATATGATATGTATTCTCGCCATTATAATTATTTTTCGTCTGTGTCGAATGTGCCGCGATGAATCAATCTGACTGCTACAGCTGTGATCAAGTAAACCAATTAGTGTGGCTGTTATGTGTAACAGCCATAGACTGGTAACAGGCGCATTACAGTGAATAATGGGTCAATGTCAAGACATAACGACGATGGACAAATAATGAGCCATTCCTTCACACGTGTACAATTTACAGTAGTCTAATGGATATGTATATTACTTTTTAAATAGCATAGATTTTAAAAATCATCCGTTTCCAGCTACAATAGTCATTTACCACATTAACAATGTCCACACTGGATTTATTGTTCATTTAATGTTATCTTCATTCAAAAAAATGACTTACAAATTCCTGCGAAATGTAAGTGTTTCTACTACTTTCATAATTCCTTGTCTTTACTACACTTGGTGTTTATCTGATTACTAACACTCCTTCCTTTCTGTGTGAAACTGTCTATTGACTGGCACACTTGCTCTTTTTTTCAGTCTTTTATTCTCCATCCATCCATCCTCTATACACCGCTTTATCCTCACTTGGGTCATGGGGGGTGCTGGAGTCTATCCCAGCTGACTCGGGCGAAGGCAGGGGACACCCTGGACAGATCACCAGTCTGTCACAGGGCTACATATACAGACACACAATCACACTCACATTCACACCTACGGACAATTTAGAGTAACCAATTAACCTCAGCATATTTTTGGACTGTGGGAGGAAGCCGGAGTACCCAGAGAAAACCCACGCATGCACAGGGAGAACATGCAAACTCCTCTTTTATTCTCTTTAAAAAATCTGCTTTTCAGTGTTTACTGTTATGTTAGGGGCACAATATGGGACCTTTAAAAAACAGAGCAAACCTCCATAAATCCTTTTTCTTACCAACTCCCTCTGCACTCTGAAAAAAGATTACATTTATAATCTTTTCCACCAGACTCACACCACGGCCTTATCATGTTCTGAATCCATGTCAATCATATGCACGGCACACTGTTTCACTCTTATCTTGTACAATAAAACATAAACATCATAAAGCTATGTAATTCTTTTCTTTAGGAAGACAATATTTCAGGAAAAAGGCAGCAGGCACGAAGAACGATGACAGAGGAAAAACACTGGTGATAACATTGTGCAATGAATATTGGTGAGTTTATGTGTTTTTGTGGGCATCTTGGGTGCAATAAGAGGAAATGTGATGCTTTTTCAGACACCTGAAGAGCAGCAGTATTGTGCAAATATAACTTTTAAAGAGAGGAGCTGAGTGACAAAAAAAAAGCAAATGACTAGATTTGATGTTTTTTCTTATATGAAGGATAATTTAATAGCAGATGTGAATATTGTGGGTTTGGGTCTACAGTTTTTCTGTACTGTAAATTAGACAAGTCTCTAATTTGGAGTAAACAGCCGAGTGTCACTTCTAGTTATATTTTTAGACAGGTAAACTAAGATCAATGTGCAAAGCGTTTCTAAGCCTTCCAAGTTGTGAATCTTTTCAAGCGTGCCTGTAGCAGTAATCTCTTACAGAAGCCTGGCAGGACTTGAAGAATTAGCCATTGTTTCCTCTCATGAATGCAGCCAAAAAATATTTGTGAAGGAATCACACCAGAGAAGGGTTGATTTTGATGGACTCACATTTTTCTGTTCCAATTCAAGGCATACCTCGTTTTTGACTTTTTTTTTTGTTTTTGTTCGTGAAATAATTTCCAGGTTCCAAGAGCTTTCCTCTGAGGAATCAAACACCCAAAGGAGAGGCGCAAGTGAGGAAGAAAAGAAAAACAATCACACTTAATAGAAATAAGTTACATCTGCAAAACTCTCAACAGCTTTAAAGCTGCCATTGAAAACAAAGGATGAGGAATTACATGATACTGAGAAGTCCTGAGATTTATTCTAAACCCTTATTTATTAGTAATGATTTTTTTTCTAGTGGAAAAAAATGTGCACTTTTTAAATTACTCAATTTTGTCTCTTTCCACTCCACTTATACACCAGGTGAACACGGATCAATAGCTTAGCTTGTAGCTTTAAAGCAGAAGAAATGATTCCTCGAGAAGCTTTAAAGACACAGAAAAGATGATGGTGGTCACAGTTTCTTAAAATCTGGTGTACCTGTAAGATCTCAGCTTTCTGAACTATTAGATTTTTACTTGATTGCTAATTAAATGTGGCACTTACATATATTGTACCAATAATAATGAGGAAGTATATTTTATGATGATCTAAGGATGATTTTAATGAATGCAAGCAAACAGTTCTATTTGATTCCAAACTATTTATCATAGAAAACGTAGTTTATTGAGCCTAATGAAGCACACAGCTGATCCGGTCACACAAAGAAAGTGGAGCACATTGACTTTAGCCCTGGCCGCAAAGATTTTATCTCCCCATTCTATTATTTACAACCTCTGGCTTTGTTTGTTAAAAGTTGCCCATAGGCTCTCATGAAAGTGGAGTCTGAAATAAGCAGGGCGGAGAGCAAGAAGGGCAAAGTGCATTAAAGTACTCAGACAAAGCTTTGTGCTATGGCAGCGGCTACAGTCATGTTTTTAAGAAATGCAGAGTGATTTCAGTGAAGTTTCTGCTTGTTAGTGCAGTCAATATATAACTGAGGGACTTTTGAAGTTCATGGGATATATCTTGCATACATTTTTATTAAATGTAAAAAAATGCATTTTTATGTTCATTATGATCATGTCTTTACAAATTCCATAATTATTTATTATGAAAACAATGACTTATTAATAAAAAGTGACTGGATATCACTAAAATATCAACTAAATAACTGTCCAGATTTAACAACAACCACCTTCTAATTAGCTAAACAATAATAAAATGATGGTTGTAGGCGGCCATGTTGATTTTAGGCCTGAAAACAACAAAAATGTCAACTATGATGCCTGTCAGCTATGTTACAAAAGGTCCCACAATTATATACTGACCCAGAGAATATTCTCACCAGTAAACGTATGATACATAACAATACACAGCTTTATGAATATTGGCTCAGTTAGAATTTTGGGTCTGTGCATGGTTGCGGTTGTGCAGTATTTACAAGCTCTGCTCACTGACAAACTGTCATATTTCTCTCAGTACAACACAGACACATTCTGTGAATAATGAATATTCTCTTTAAAATATCCCGTGCAAGCAATATTATTTTTTTTGTGCATATCTAGAACATGTGTCACATGGGTATTTTTCTGTTTCACATAAAAATCTGTGCAATATAGATAACTTGTGCAATATTAATACTTCCATTTATGCATAAATCTGTGCAATACCACTGCCATGTGCAAGAATGCTACTTCTATTTAGTACTTGTGTATATCTTGGTTTATTCTGGATATTTCTTTTATTTTGTACTGCTTCCGTTACACTGTAAATTTAATTATTGCAGGGAAGATGAATCAATAGCTGGCCCCTTAGCCTTGTGGACTGCATTTCATTCAGATGCTTATGGGTTAACCTTGTATATTTGATATTGATGCATGCTTCTTTTAGTGCATGCTTTATACTCTCTAGTCTGTCATTTGCTTTTTATATTCTCCTAATCAGAATATTTCTGTATTTTAACAGTGTGTTCGGTCATTTCAATACATGCATAACACGTGTGGCCACTAAAGATTAATTAATGTGTGCAAATTTGTGTCTGAGTTTCCATTGTAAAGCTTTTCCATTTAAAAAAAACTAATTTAGTTCATTCAAACTGTTTATTTGAGAACATGAGATGTGTTTAAAAGATATTTCTACATTTATGCCGGTGCATTTCAGTGTTTTTTTTAGTATTATTTATGCGCTTCAGTACATTAATAATTATAAACTTATACCTTTACCTGCATTCAGTCATACTTTGATGTACATTTCAGTGGGTTTTTTTAGTATTATTTATGTGCTTCAGTACATTAATAATTATAAATTTATACCTTTACCTGCATTCAGTCATACTTTGATGTATATTTCAGTGTTTTTTTCCCCACTACTTACGTGCTTCAGTACATTTAGATTTATAGATTTACACGTTCACCTGCCTTCAGTCATACTTTGATCTACTCGTTAAAGTGCACTTACATATGTCAGGTTTGAAACTAAGCAGTAAATGTGCCCTAATTACCATTACTGATATATACGTCTTTCAAGTGTTGTTCATGAGTGCTGGTATGTAGGTCGTGTTGAGCTTTCTTCTGGTTTTATAATAACCCATTCCTAATTACTAGGCGGTGATTAAATACCTCGGAGAGTTGTGTTCATAAACGGCCACGGAGCCGTTCAGCTCGGCAGCAGAATCTCCGCAGCCTTATGGATTTATTGTGGATAATTTACAGCGTGGCTTCCTCCCTCTGCCTCGCCGTTTGTGCTTTAGCTTCTAAGGAGGGCCAGACATAAACTTCTCAAAGATCCAGGCTTGAATAGCATTTTTAGTAACTGGGCAGAAGGAGAATTGTATTTTTTTCATCCTTTTATCCATCCTTTTTTTGGCCTGATTCTTTGACTGCTGCTGTGATTTGAAAGTTTTCAAGGATTTATAATATTCTTTTAACACGCACAACACATACAACAAGGGGGGAATAAATGTTAATGGAAATCTACACAAAGGCTGCATTGTGCTGCATTAGAGGCACAAATTAAAAAATAGGCATAAAATGAAATGCGAACCACATGTGGCAAAAGTAGGCAACTTTAGTGGTTGAATTAATAGAACGACTTCACCACCTGGGGAAATGCACCCTGGGAAAATTACCAGGAATTAAGAAACACCAAGTAGCAATGAAAGTATGTTCACATTTCAATAGGAGCAAGATACATAAACGAAGGGACAGAGAGTTCAAAAAGATCTTCTAATTGGAAATAAAAACTGGTCTCAATGCTAAAAGGGGGCAGAGTGGTTGATATTGGAAATGCAAATACAAATACAAAAGCTGAGCTAAAAATCCTCTACAGGTATGTTCTTATTACTTGTAATAGAATAAATAAATAAAGTCAATGAAGCTCAGCTGGCTGAGGTTAGTGAATGGGGTGGCACGTTATGGAAAAAGAGTAAAAGGTAGCTACTTTATACTCAGCAAATGCAGTGAAAAGAGACTCATACTCGCACAGTGACCACCTCCCCGGTCGAACAGATTGAAGAAACAAACTACAACTTATATTTCACAGTCACAAACAGTGCACATACAGTTTAACGTATTGCAAAACTATTTAACCTTAAACACTAAAACTCTAAGCTGAGGCAAAACACTGGATAAAACACTCGCAGGTAGGAATCTGGAAGGAAACATGAATATTTCCTCCATCTGCAAACCCAGTCCATCAATTTAAAAGCAGCTCCTCTGCTGTAGAATACAGAACAGACCAGAGCGGCTGTTATATCGTGAATTTCAGTCCTGATTCCTGCTGCATTTGGACTTTGACACTTACTGCTGCAGCTCCTGCTCCTGTTGTGATGTGATTAGCATACATACATGTTCCTTATTAACTATTAAACTGACTGTATGTACCTGATATATACTTGTCATAGTGACTGAAACACCTCCTGATTTGAAAACACATGCCATGTCATGCCTGCAGTCTCTGGCAAAGGTGCACAACATGCAGTGTGCAAACTCCAAAAAAAAATCCCTGGTAAATTCAGACGTAGAGAGAAAAAAAAAAACACAATCCAAACTTCCTGGAGCTGTACCGATGCCGCAGAAGGGAGGCCCAGTGACCATGAAAGGCAGCACTGAGGGAGTGTTCCCGCAGCAAGCTACAATGAAGGACATCACTCCCAGGCACATCAGACCGGACAGATGGGCGACTCCATGACAGGTGACAGCAGAAAGCAGGCCAGATCCACAACAGTCTGACAACAGTACGCAGTGACTGATCTCTGCTGCTAACAGCTAATTAACGATTCCAGTCAACTCTCAATAAATTATGCGTCAGCTTTCTGTAATATGTATGGAATATGAAATAGAGATCCCTTTTGTAGAGCTTCTGCCACACTGTTAAAAAAGAAAGTAGAAATACAGCCAAATTCAAACAGTAATGTGTCTGTTCTCATGATGGAGGTAAAGCTGAGAATGACTTTAATTAGCAGACGACTGTAAACACAAGGTGTGAACTGAACAAAAAATGTGACACAAACGAGACAAAAAGTAAAAATTGGAGGTAATATGAAAACATGAGGCACAGGTCTAGCTGAAAGGAAACAAACCTGTCCAGAAAGGACATGAAACAACACAAACTAGAGAAAAAAATGACACAAATAAGACACAAAATGACAAAAAATAAGCACAAATGGCATAAACCTGACACAAAACAACTCAAAAACAACAAAAACAAGATATAAAACAACACAAAAAGAGACTCAAAATAATGCAAATGAGACATAAAATGACAAAACAACAAATGCAAGACACAAAACAACACACAGTATGATGAAAACCAGATATAAAACAACACAAATGAGAAACAAAATTACACATGAAGGAAACAGAAATGAGGCACAAATCAACACAAAACAGCACAAGCAAGACACAAATAACACCAACCATACACAAAAAACAAAAACAAAAGAAAAGGAGACTCACAACAACACAAATGAGACATAAAATGACAAATACAAGACACAAAACACACAGCATGGTGAAAACCAGACACAAAAAACAGAAAAGGAGACACAAAATTACACAAATAAGAAACAAAATGACAAAAATGAGGCACAAATAGCGCAAACAAAGCACAAAACAACAAGAACAACAAAAAAGGAGACTCAAAACAACACAAATGAGACATAAAATGACAAATACAAGACACAAAACACACAGCATGGTGAAAACCAGACACAAAAAAACAGAAAGGGAGACACAAAATGACACAAATAAGAAACAAAATGACAAAAATGAGGCACAAATAGCGCAAACAAAGCACAAAACAACAAGAACAACAAAAAAGGAGACTCAAAACAACACAAATGAGACATAAAATGACAAATACAAGACACAAAACACACAGCATGGTGAAAACCAGACACAAAAAAACAGAAAGGGAGACACAAAATGACACAAATAAGAAACAAAACTACATTAAAGCTGCAAGCAGCGATGGACGGGTCCTCGCATCCACGCTGGTCGGTGAATCCACGCACGACCACCAGGTGGCGCTGCGACTGAGAGTGTATGTCGGCCTCTGAATCGCATCTGGACCAGAGTCCAATCATACATGTAAAATTTCAGCCAGACTGTCGCATGTTCAGAGCAGTTATAGAGCATTTCCTGTCTATCCACCAGGTGGCGCTGTAACTCAGAGTGTATTTCACACAGTGGATGTGATGAGGGTTGGACTCTGATCACTCATGAAAAGTTTCAGGCTGATTTGATCATGTAGAGGCCAGTTATACAGCATTTACTGTCCCTCCAACAGGTGGCGCTGCGACTGAGAGTGTCTGTTGGCCTGTAGATGTGATCAGGATTGGATTTTGATCACACATGGAAAGTTTGAGGCAGATTGGAGCATGCAGAGGAGAGTTATACAGCAGTTGTTGTTTCATGGCGAAGCATCAAAACTCTAATGGTCGCCATGGCCACGCCATTTGGCTTCTGGTTGAACTTTTGATAACTTTTCATCACCAAGTCCTGCTGTGTGGACTGACAAAATTTCAGGTCTCCTGGAATTATCCCCGAGGAGGTATTAACTCTCAAAAATGAGAAAAATCATCAAAAATCTCACAATTAATCCAAGATGGCCGACTTCCTGTTGGGTTTAGGACATGGCTCCAAGAGGCTTTTTTGTGCGTCCTGATGTGCTCTATAAGCCTCCCAAATTTCATGGATGTAGGTGAAACGTGCTGGGGGGCTGTTTGTTAAAAATACTGTAGGGGGCGCTATAGCATGTGCAGTGCCGAGATGCATACAGTGTTGTTCCTTGGGTCAATGGTGATGTGTGTGGTAATTTTTGTGAGCATTGGAGTATTCCTAACCTGTCAGAAAGGGCTTTGTTTTTCATGGCGATATTTGGTTGCTACGGCAACAGCGTTGCATGAAATGTCACACCCTTCACAGTGTGTGATTGTCAAGAGGTGAAGACTCGACTGACCAATTTCCAGCATGATATCACCAAGTTTGGGGCCATTGTACCTGAAAATATAAGGCCTTAAACTTACTATTACCAACAGGTGGCGCTATGACTTTTCCAAAATTTATGAGTGTGGATGTGTTCAGACTGGACCTGGTATCCAGCATGTGAAGTCTGAGGCAGATAGGATGTTGTTCAGCTGAGATATGAATCGTTAAATTTTCATGGCGAAACATCGAAATTGGTTTGGCCGCCACAGACACGCCCTTTGATGACAAGTCACCATTTTCACTGGGATGCATCATCAATGTGTTTAGGCTGTTGTCACTGCATTTGAAGTGAATATGATCAACCGGGTAACAATACGGCATGAAAGTGTAAAAGATGTCTATTTCCTGAAACCACAAGGTGGCGCTATGACTGTCAATGAATATCCCTATGTGGATGACATCAGGGCAGGACTGTCATCATACATGTAAAGTTTCAGGCAGATTGGAGCATGTTGAGAAGAATTAGACACCAATTCCTGTTTCATGGCGAAGGATCAGTTGTTTGAGGCTCCGCCATGGCCACACCTTTTGGCTTCTGGTTGAGTTTTTGATAACTTTTCATCAGAAAGGTCTGGTGCATGTACTGGCCAAATTTCAGTTCTCTCAGACTTATCCACTAGGAGCTATAAATTTTGACAAATGTACAGCAAATTCAAGATGGCCGACTTCCTGTTGGGTTTAGGGTGTGGCTGTGATTGACTTTTTGGTGTGTCCTGATGTGGTGCATATGCCCACCAAATATTGTAGCTGTAAATAAAACATTGTGGAAGTTGGCCTAATGACCACTTTTTCAATTTTGCAGGTGGCGCTATAGAGCCATTTTTCCACACATATGCGCAACTCCCATAAAATATCAAATTTTTCGCCAGTCCTGATGTGCACGCCAAATTTCACGCGTTTTGGTTCATGATAAGGCCGCCAAAAAGGCAAGTCATTTCCCGAGGAGCGATTAAGTTTGAAAAATTTACAGCAAATTGAAGATGGCCGACTTCCTGTTGGGTTTAGGGCGTGGCTGTAATTGACTTTTTGGTGTGTCCAGATGTTCTGCATATGCCCACCAAATATTGTAGCTGTACATGAAACATTGTGGCAGTTGGCCTAATGACTACTTTTTCAACTTTGCAGGTGGCGCTATAGAGCCATTTTGCCACGCACATGCGCAACTCCCATAAAATATCAAATTTTTCGCCAGTCCTGATGTGCATGCCAAATTTCACGCGTTTTGGAGTATGATAAGGCCGCCAAAAAGCCAATTTACTTTACGGGAGAAAAAAAAAAAAATAATAATAATAATAATAATAATAATAATAATAATAATAAACCCTAGGGTTTCAATAGGGTCCTTGGCACCGCTGGTGCCTTGGACAGTCGGTGCCCTGGCACCGCCTGTCCTTCGCACCCTCGGTGCTCGGACCCTAAAAATGAGGCACAAAACACAAAAACAGCACAAAACAATGCAAGCAAGACATGAATGACACCAACCTGACACAAAACGCAACTCAAAATGAGACAGAAAAAAGAAACAAGATGACAAAAATGAGGCACAAATAGTGTAAACGAAGCACAAAACAAAACAAACAAGAAACAAATTACACCATCCAGACACAAAAGACATAAAACATCACAAAAGGAGACACAAAACTACAGTCACAGTTCAAGTTAATCACATTAGTCTAATACATTATATTATAAGTCTATTTCCAGTATCATCATTTAAGCCTTTTGGGGTCAATGTTTGTCAAAACTAGTTATTTTTCGCATCCTCACACAGGTAAATTATATTCCATCAACAGTGTTATCACCTGTGCATCTACACATGTGATTTACCTGATACGCTGTCCTTGCGGTCTGGCCTATGTGGGAAAAACCACAAGAAAACGTAAACATAGGATAAGTGAACATTAAAGTTCTGTACGTAGGAACGATCGGGATTATCCCGTGGCCGTACATTTTAATGATGCTCATCATGACATTTCCTCTTTACGTTTCTGTGGCATTGAACAGGTAAACCCGCCACTTAGGGGAGGTGACCACGACAAGCTACTAAAACAGCGTGAGGCTTACTGGATCTATACACTCCAAACATTGACCCCAAAGGGCTTAAATGATGAACTGCTGTTAAATATGTTTCTGTGACCTTGTGCTGAAGCATGAATTTTAATGTCCTATTTGAGTGGAAGATCCTGTCTAGTTTTAACTACTTCTGGATACATATGAAATATGCACATATATCATGAGCTTTATCTAATCATATGACCTGTTGATTGTGTTCATCTTTGTATATATATACATTTCTGAGCCTCTGATGGATATTATAAAATTCTTTTAACAGTATTTCATGTTCCTTTGGGAGTTGGGCTTAGCCAGTCACTATGCTTGTTTGTTATTAATTGTTCTGTGTTTTGTATTAAATTAGAGCTAATGACTTTCATGTGCATGTGTGAATGGGATTGGCTGTGGAGGAACAACCACTCCCTATTTAAGATGGCTTCTCATGGACTAAAAATGTTTGTCTGATGAAGGTCTAGTACCGAAACGTCACTACTACAATAAAGGATATATTGCAAGTTGGACAGTGTGCGGGGGCCTCTTTTTGCAATCCTCATGGTCTGTTTTTCCCTCTTCGCACCTGTTTTTTGATAGATGTGCGAAGTGTTTACCTTTTATTGAATGCTTAAGTTCTACCAGTAAAAATACTGTAAAAAATACTGATGAACACAGCTCCCAGTATTTTACAGGAACATTTGTTACAGTGCATACATTCTAATCTACTGTATCTTTACCTTACATGCTGGTATTAATGCAGCTTTTCCTAGTAGTGCATGAAATTTAGTAGGAAGAATAGAAACCAAGATATTGTGCAAAACCTAAGGCACTAAAACTGAAGAAATAACGGCACAAATGATTGTTATTTAGCACTGAACTTCATCTAAAGTGCACTAAACAGAAAATCATCTTACATCAAAACAGCTTTAAGTCATTTATTGTGTTCCGTCTCCTCCTGTAACCACAGACATTCTGACGCCGTGATGTTCGGGGCTCTGTCGGGGTCACTCCATCTGTAGCAGGACGTCTTGTTCTTCCTGTCGCTGGGCTTTATTTATGACTCCGTATGTTTGGGGTTGCCGTCACGCAGCAGAATGAATCTGCCACCTAGCAGATGCTTTCCTGATGGATAACAGTTTTCTAAACAAATTCTTGCATAAGTTTTGTGCATCTGATCTCACACTCAGCACTTTAACATTTAGACTATGTCGCACATCTTGACAAGTTTTAGAAGTTTCTCTTTGTGTGTTCGTGCATCATTTTTCTTGTGTATAATTTAAGGTCAAAGCATCAGCTCTTGAGTAGCGGTAAGTAAAATTACTAGGGAGGAGCCAAGTCATTCACTCTGTTGTTAAACCCTTTGGAACTATTCAAAATGAGGCATAATAGAAAGATTTCCAGCTTCTTACGGAGCCCTAATAACAAGGCTTTGCTGCAAATTCATGCTGAGAACTGGGAATAGAAAAGCCTTTTAAAATTCTCTTTCGAGGACTTTTTATTTCTCTAACAATGCCATCAAAAGATCACAGCATCGGCCTTTTTTTCCCTGACATCTGTGCAGAATATTTCCTCCTGCAGAGAATAATGGGGTCAGACACATATCTGCAGCGCTGACCGTTAAATCTATAGAATTCATGGGAACAAAGGCATCAAACACAACTCTGTGCCTGATCTGAGGATTTAAAGGAAAAGGTGTTGAGAAATAAGATGAACCTTTTGCAAGCTAACAGGGCAGATGGTTCCATAACCAGCTGTCAGAATGTGTGCATGAGGACACCGCAACAATTTCAAGAAACGTTTCTCTGAATCAGGGGTGTCAAACATGCGGACGACTTTGTAAAATTTAAACATTACAGAGAAGACATTAACTGCAGATTGTAAATTTGTAAAACAAGTCGTTTTGATCCTAAAGTAAAATATTAGATTTCTCATTGTTCTTTTGTCATTTTGTGTCCCATTTTTGTAACATTTTGTCCTGTTTTTTTTTTTTTTGTCTGACTTTGTAGTTCGTTTCATGTTTTTGTCATTTTTTCTCTCGTTTTTGTTGTTTTCTGTCTCATTTTTGTAATATTTTTGTCTTGTTTTTATCATTTTTTTACTACATTGTTCAGTTCCAGATATCTGTGACTAAATATTGTGTTCCTTTGTAGACACTCTGTGATCTGGAAGTTGTAATGTGGAAATGATAAACTGAGGATGAATGTTGCTGAAGTTGAATTTATTTTCTTTCGTTTCAAATTTCCATTTTTCATACTGTTTTGTGAAGAGATAGCTTCAGAATGTGCTTTTTTTTTTGCACTAAAACAAAAGAAAAATCAGGAGCTGTGGTTATTTCTAGGTTATTATGCTGTGATTTTACTGGTCCGGCCCAGATGAGTTTGACATCCCTGCTCTAAGTCTATTCTTTGATCTTGCTGAATAGTTTTCTGAGAGGATTAAACTGTCATATCAGATAAATTTGCCTCTACGCAGGGTAACATAAATCTTCCAGCTCCCCACAGGGAGATCCATAACCTCCTGCATCAAGCGACCGTACGGCGGCATGAATGAAAAATGCAAATCTCTCCACATTTAGACACTCTGCTTTTACTTGTTATGCTCGGCACAACATGTCAAAAGGCACTGGGGTGACGGGAAAGAAAAATCAACAGCCTCGCATAAAAAGGTCGCGTTGGATTTATTGTTGCAGCGAAATGCAGCCAGCCCTGTGCTGGAAAAGAGAAATCTTGTGACTAAGCATGGATTGTTTTACTGCCACGGCGACCGCAGCCAACTGCCGAGAGCACAGTCAGCTCGTTTGTGCCGTTAACAGTCAGACACCAAACACCGCTGCTGTTGAGCGTGTTCGTTTTTTGAGATGGCAGACAGGCAGCTTCTCTCAGTTAAAGCTGTTTATTCTGTAATGCCAAGTAGCTTGATATCAAGGACCGTTACTGTTCAGAGGACTGTAGTTAACAAAGGTGTTAATCTGTAGGCGTCTTCCCAGTAATGGATGAAATTCACAGTGTACAGAGTGTATTTGTGAAAATGTGCAACAATCTCATTGGTCAAAAACTCATGGAGAAGGGCTGTGGTTTAGATTTGGCTCCTTCTTGTTGGTGGATAGGTTTGCCCATTGTCTCTCACCACATGATTGTCCAACACGTCTGTTCCAGGTACAGAAAGAGGAACCCTCCTATTATGAATTTTGGGTATGTTTGTCTCTTTAGGGCTTCATTATTGGCCACAGTCTATTATCACAAGCTGCGCTTCCATTACCCTTAGATATGCGCAAAATGTGAATAGCGCAATAAAAAACTGGTAATGGAAACACCTGAATTTCGAAAAAGGACTAAAATATCGCTAAAAAGTTTTTACGCTCTCATGAGGTGGTTTTTCAGGTGTTTCAATATTGAAAAATATCGCAAAAGCGCAATGGAAACACTTTTTCCGCAATTATACGTCATCGGACATGACGTACCTGGTCACATGACCAGTTCTCTCGGAGTAAACATGGCGCGGTACGTGTGGACAGAAGAGGAGACCGAGACTTTTCTTGCCATTATTCTTGAGACAAACATCACTGCCATACTAGACAGCAAACAGCAGAGGAATGCAGAGTGGTATAATCTCACAGGATGATATTTTACGAGAGTTACGATGCTTCTGCCCAGAACAACCTTCAATGGAAACACGTTCAAAGCGCAAATATACTTTGTTGAAATTTTAGAAGTATCGCTTTTATTTTGGGAAAAACTGTAATGGAAACCCAACTAATGTCATACGTATTGGCTATAGTCTGCTTCTGCAGTCATGTGGTATCACTACTTTAACCCTCGTGTCGTCCTGCGGTCATAATAAAATAATAAAATGTGGAGGAAAAAAACATTTTCACAGCGAACCTTCTGATGAAAACTTTGAACATTTTTTGATGGAAAAAAAGAATAGTTAAAAATGTTTCTTAAGAACATTCACAAAAAAACCAACCAAAATCCAGCGAATTTCGCTGGATTTTGGTTGTTTTTTTTGTGAATGTTCTTAAAGAAAATATTAGAAGCTTTGCTGACATATATGTAGTCATTCTAGATATTTTTAGGATTTTTTTGGAAGATTTTTATTCATTTTTTGAAAATATTTACAAGAAATTTCTTGCTAAATTTGGAGGATTTTTTTTTTTAAAAATACAACTTTTAAGGGAAACTTTTAAGGAATTGTGAAAGTTTTGCAAAGTTTCAGAAATTTGGGGAATTTATTGGCAGAATTTTTAGATTTTTTTCAGACAAGGAAACAATATTTTTTGGTGCCTGTAAATGAGGACAACAGGAGGGTCAATTAACACGGTCATATGCATTAGCTATAGTTTACTTCTGCAGTCATGTGGTAGCATTATTTGAATCTGGGTGACTTTGTATCTCTGTTCTCATGTATTTGATCAGTTTTAGGTTCTTCTCATGATGCTGTTATGACTTAGAGTGACTTTGAGTAAGTGTGTGTGTGAGCGTGCATGAGAGTACGTGCATCTGCAGTGCATGTTCTGATGCGGATGCGCTTTCCCCTCTGACCTGGTGCTATTCAACTTTTGTTTTATCCCAATTCACACAGTGTGAGATAATGTTCGATTCCCTCCCATTCATCCACAGATCAACACAACTCTTTTATGCCAGCAGCATGTTCAATAGAAATGGCAAAAATAATGAATCCTAACACGTTTCGAACATGACTCCTTGACTCTCCTTACACCCGGAGCAGCCGAGGCGTGTCTCAGACGCCGCTCACGTCGAGCCTCGTGCAATCAATCCAGGTGATCACCTTCATGAGCGACGGCTTGGACAGGACGCCAGCCATCAAGGACAAATGTCTCGCCCCTGCAGCTGTCATTATTATTTAGGAGCAACACAAGTCAAGACCAATGGCGCTGCAGAGGCAAGTGGATTTACTGGGATTAGTCAGGAGCTTAATGGGCCCCATGGGCTCTTATCATTATTTCACACAGAGCCAGCCCTTCCAGGTGGGGTTAAACAAAGTATGAAATTAATTTATGAATATTTATAGCCCTCTCAAATGAGGCCCGGCTAATCAGGATTTTTTTTTTTTTAATTTGTGTGTGTGTGTGTGTGTGTGTGTGTGATGTAGATGAGATATTTTGGGTTTGGCACCTTTAGGGCTGTTTACCTGCTTTGTTCACCATATCTGAGTGATTAATGCCCTGATTAAGTCTCTCCTCAGACAGAATTTTAGCTTTTATTAGCCACCGAGGTCTGGCATCAAGGTGCTTCTGATTTGTCTTCAGATGGTTCAGGATGTACACAAACACCCGGAGACTGCAGCGAGCGTGCAGACATAAATTCCCACTTAATGAGATGATGAAAAACATAGAAAAGATGATAAGATCGCAGGAGGGATGAATCAATGGCTGGCACCTCAGCTGTGTGGACTGCATATGATGAAAATGGTAAATTGATGCTTCTTTTAGTGCATGCCTTATATTCTGTAGTCTCTCATTTGCTCTTTATAGTCTCCTAACCAGAATATTTCTATATTTTAACGGTGTTTTCAGTGTCTATGGCCCAGAATCTGCAGAGATAACGGCGTCATCTCGTGGATTTTTTATTACACAAACCAATACTTGCATTTCAGTTATCTTGTGGAAAGTAGTAGGCAGTGTTTTGAGCAAGTACTCTTAAGTAATGATGATGATTTTTATCTCACAAATTTTCTCGAGAGAGTGAAATGACACTCAAACAAGTTATTTCTTTTAGGACTCGTGGTCTCTGACTACACTGTAAAAAAAAGAAGTCGTTTATACGTGAAAATTCCTGCATCTGTGGTCACCAGAACGCTACGGGACAATTACAGTAAAACATTTTCTACATTTAAGGTAAAGAAATGTATTGATATTGTTGATTTTAGAGTTTAAAAAAAAGTGCTTCATTCCATATTTTACTGTAAAAAAAAAAAAATTTACATGAAAACACTGTATAAAGTTTGTATAACTTATTATAAATATTACAGCTTTTTTCCATTATCAGCACAACAGTTAGTATATTAACATTAAATATATGTATTTTTAGCAATAATTACAGTTAAAGATATCATAAATATTAAAGCATATGTCTGTTATTAACACAAGTCCATCAGTTTGAATGGGTACAAACTGCATTTTTTTATATGTAATAAATGCAGAAATTACCATGTTACTTGCTGTAAATATTGCAGCATGTTTCCATTACCAGAGCAATATATGTACATTTAACTGGGAATAACTGTATTCTTTCCAAGAATTAAATCTAAAGATTACAGTATTGTTCTACATATTACTGCATTTACACTTTTCTCCTGATTAACCTGTTTACAGTGATTCCGTGTTACATGAACTGCATCAAACTGTTTCAGAGTTTACAGATTTTTACCGCCATGGTTTTTACTGTAAAATGTACAAACATTTTTTACAGTGTACGACACAATCCACACGTATAGGTCGGCCTCTGCCCCATTTCACACAAGAAAGCATGTCGTAAACATGAGCTCTAAACTTTTACTTAGGGACCGTCTGAAACATACTGCCATTTTAACTTAACATTTTAATAATCAGAGGAAGCTCTCTCAGTAAATTGACCTTCTCCTGTGGCCTTTTCCCATGAGTGACAGAAATGCTGTGTGACAGCAGCTCTCGGCAGGATTAAATTAGTGTGGAGTAAAATGCATTTTATCCCGACCGCAGCCCTGAATATATAGATGCTTTCATGAAGCCTGGATCTGGCATTTCGCTCCCCGGGCTGCAGGTCCGAGATATTTAATCACAGGAAGTACCTGCGACCACACAGGAGACCAGAACGCCTCGGTCACCTCATTCTGCTGTGTTTGAATTTAAGTCGGATGATTTTTTGCCAGGCCAGCAGTACGGCTCTAGAGATGTTGGTCTGTCAGCTGGTTGGCTGGTTTTGGATGAGTTGCCGTAAAAAATTGTGCCATCCAGGGTCCTCAGATAATGGAGTCTGGAGACTTTGGTGACACCCTGATGTTACCTCTAGCACCACCAAAAGACTAATAATTTTAGCTCTTGGTAAAATGTCCTGATATTTGATAGATTGTGATCATATCTGGATACGATCAGATGATGGTGGTGGCTGGAGCAGGATTTCAAATGACTTTGCTGAGCCATTGACTTTTCCAGTCGCGCCTTTCTGAATGCTTTATTTTACCAGGTAAGATCAGTTGACAACAAATTCTCATTTACAGTGATGACCTGGAAAGACGCTCCAGCAGGAAGAAAGATAAGAAATAAACAATACATATACAAAAAAGGACACACAATTGCTTAAACAGAGATTAAAAACAGCCTAAATTAATAGCATTTCAGTGAAAACAGTCAGCACGTGCAGCAATCAGCTAGGGTCTGCTGCAGCTTCTGCTTAAACATGTAAAGTGATGGAAGAGAAGACGGTTTCAGAGATTTTTGGAGGGAATTCCAATCGATTGCTGCAACAAAGCGAAAGGAATTCCAGTGAAAGACAGTGCACCTACAGCAGGTCAAAGTTCCTGCTTAATCTGTGGAATATCTAAAGATGGATTGGTACAATTTTCTTGCAAACATTCATGGTTTCAAAAGAAACCTGATTACTTTGAAACTTTGAGTTTACTTTAGTGCTTTCATTAGGTCAAAATTTCCGTCTTTCCTATGCTAAACTAGCATCATGGACATGGTACACAGTATACCTGCAAACACCAACAAGTTAGCACTGAGCTTGGGTTCATTTTGCTAGTCTGGTCTTGAAGAACTTCTGTTTCAGGTCCATCATTGGTGCCAAATTCGGTCAACATCTTTAATGAGTTTTATCAATAGTTGTGAGATTAAATGTGAATAACCAGCCTTAGGGGCCGTTTACACGAGGACGCTTGCAGGTAAAAACATCAAAATATTTCAACAAAACGCCCCATCGTTTATACGAGGACGGCGTTTTGGGGGTTTAAAAACGCAAAAATTTGAAACCGGCCTCCAGAGTGGAAAAGCAGAAAACGCTCCGCCGTTACGTTTACGTCTAAACAGCAAAACGCAAAACTTTGCAGAGATCTGACCACGTCGCGTATGTGATTACGTCACATACGTGCGCCGGTGCTTTGGTTTGCCGGCCGGTACAAGGAAGTAAACAAAGATGTGTGATTATTTCCATCCTTCGTACCTTCAAGCAACTCTGGCAGCTCTATGTACACTACAGGAGTCGTACTAACAAACGTACAGAATCTGTACAGATTCCATTCATGAACATTTACCGCGGCGGAGATCCGTAAAGGGAGATAGTACGCATGCGGGTAGACATGGCGGAGTTTTATCACAGCGCCACCTAGCTGCCTGGCATGCATATCCAATCGAATTCCACACACTATAGAGTCACCGTATATACGCAGATTTCCTTCAAAACCGCTCGTCTAAACGTGAAATGACAAGACGCCACTTTTGCGTTTTCTGTTAAGATGGTCCTCGTGTAAACGGCCCCTTAGAGTATAATAAATCATGAGCCATAATTAGCCTCTCTCATGCAGTGACATATTTTTTACTGGACACAATGGTACAGAATGGAAGTAAAACACTCACTACTTGTGCTGCATTTCCAAAAGCAGAACAATTTAATAAACGACCAAAACTGAAAAAGAAGGAGAGCATAACAGGCAGTCAGAGAGAGGCAGGGAGAGGTCAGACGGTGATCACCATGCACAAACCAAGTAATAAGCAGAGACGCAGAAAGGCCAGCGGACAGATGCTGGTGAAAGTGGCTTTTGAGATGTGACTGAGTATCACTGGTGGGAAATCTTTGAAAACTGTGAGCCTTTCCAAGAAGCAAATGATAAATAGGACGCTTCAGTGGGACTGACTATGGCTGTGGTCAGCGCACAGCAAAGAGCTCATTCTTCATCTTGGCTCGGTTGGAGTCTAATGGAATGGCAGCCTGACAGTCTTTGACAGAGAGAGCACTGGAGGGCAGAGCGGTGGCATATTTCAAATACTGGACATCACTGAACATAATTTATTTTCATTCACTTTACGTCTTAATTACCATATGTAAGTGGCTTGACATTGTGGCCTGTCCACTTGTTAGGCTGTTCCCCGCTGTAGGGGCTGAAAATCCGTGCCAGCATTACTGCTGATTGTGCAAGGAAGTGTTTAAAGCACCTGAAAATGCAAAATAAATCCCTTTATACACAGCAGCTATTAAACGTATTGACCCACCTTGAATGTTATCCTCTTTTATAGCTTGTCAACATTGAATCCTGGTCAAATAATTTGGCTTTTTTGACAAGAACTTACAAGAAAAGAAAAAGAAAGAAAAAGAGACAGATGAAAGAAATGAAAACAGATTTCTACTAAGTCATGTCAGTTAATTAAAAATATAAAATAAATGATTGCATATGCATGAACCTCCTTTAAAGTGACTCACCACGTTTAACACAAATGCAGCCAATAGGTGCTAGAAGTTAGACAGTTAGTAAAATGAAGATGTTCTGATGTTTCTCTAGTGGTTGTAGGAGATAAAGACACCTGTATCTGGAAGGTTCAGTCACTGGTGGATCAGTACTCCTGATTATAATTGCATCATGAAGACAAACTTCACTGTGAAAAGATCATTTGAAAGCCTAAGTCAGAGGATGGTTAGAGAAAATTTCCAAGTCAATGACTATCCCTCCGAGTGCAGATAAACCCATCATTAGGAAATGAAAGGAATATGGCACACATTCAAATCCGCCAAGAACAGACCATCTTCCGAGTGTTTAATTATATCTAACTTCACTTCCATGGAGATTGCTTTCCTTTTCTTTGAAGCACTGCCATCAGAAGAGTCTGGCTTATGCTTGGGAGCCATAATGAAGGGCAAAAAGTCAGCGAATGTAGCACAATCCAAGGCGGCATACAACCGGAGAATGTAAACAAAGCTGTTTGATGGGGCCACATGATGATGTATTCGACGGCTCTGCTTGTCAACTAGGTTCACAAAACCAGTTTCGATGTTAGGTCAAACATTAAACTGAAAACCGGCTCATTACCACTTCTGAGGAAGGTCAAGGACGTAGTAAACTGAGGACCCCCTGTACATCTTGACTATGTTCATCAGAAGGCATATGGGAGACTCTGAGGTCAATTAAAAGACGCTGCACATCGTCACAAACACACCATCCACATCGTGAGCACGGTGGCGGCAGTATCAAAATGTAGGGATGCTTCTCAGCAGCAGGCCTTGAAAGGCTCATAAAGGTAGACGATGAAATTAATGCAGAAAAGTAGAGGCTTGAAGAATAATCTGATGCAGTCTGCAAGAGAACTGAGGCTTGAAAGAAGATATGTTTTTCAGTAACACTTGGCAAAAGCTACACAAGCAATGATTTGAAAATGGCAAGGTAAATGCTGTGCAGTATCAGAGCCCAGACGTCAGTCCAGCTGAGAACTTCTGGTTGGACTTAAAGGCATTATGGAGGATGTTTTGGGGTTTTTTTGTTTAATTTGTCTGATTCACATAAAATGAATATACTGACCTTTAGTGGACTTGTATGTATGGTCTCTAAAAGAATAAAAAAAAAAAAAAAACTGTGGACATGGCAGGATCTGAAAAACATCAGCCAATCAATGCGCTCGGACCGAGGCGTTTGGTTTGCTCCCTTTCCTGTCAATCAAAAATCTTCCGGCTCAGGCCTAGTTACGTAGATTACGTACACCTTGGACTTACGTGTTTTCTGTATGTGTTGCTTTGGTATAGCTTCGTAGTTAGCTGGCGATTTGTTTTGCTCATCTTTTTTTACATAATGACAGATAAAGATCCAGGGGGACCCAGCCGTAAAAGACAACTTCATAAGTCCTACGCAAGTTTCTGGAGGGGGCCGTTTCTTCGTAAATGTTAAGAGGGGGGATGTTAGAGGGGGGTGAGGGAGAGGTTGTATGTGCGCATGCTATGTTCAAAGTCGTAGGAAATTAAATCTCCTCTAATACCTTTAACTCACAGCCTCCATGTAAGCTTGCTTGAGCAGTTTCATAAAGAAGAATGAGGGAAATGGCATTTTCCAGATGTGCATAGCTAAATGAGACTCAACACTGTAACTGCAGTCACAGGTGCATCTACTAAAGACCGACTTAAAAAGGATGAATACTTATGAAGCCCCTTATTTTGTCTTGTAGATTTTTAATCAACTGAGAAATCTGTTTTCACTTTGACATGAAAGAGTCTTTTTGGTGCAAAATCCTGTCAAAAAAGACCAAATTATTAACATTGCATTATTAATGAGACCATTGATAGACACTGTAGTCAGATTTGTATGACAGGAGGAATGACTGTGCATATTTCACAAGAGATATTTCTGTACTCGCCTTTGTGGTTGTGGTACTGTAACTGGATTAAAATGGGTAAGGCCTTTGTAGGAAAAAGATAAAGGCAGGTATTTCTAGTTGTCTAACCCTGCACTTTGGAACAGCTGTTGTGGTTCCAGGGAAATTTTTCTGTCACTAAAATCTGATCAAAGCACTCCCACACGGTGCTGATGCAGAACGGCAAAGTTTTAAATGTGACTCAGTTGTTTTTTTGTTTTTTTTAAAAAGTTATTTAGTGTCACTTGTCATGCCGGCTGATTCTCTCTGAGAGGAGGACTCTGTTGCTGCAGTAGAAAGTGATGTATTCAATGTCATTTTCAGTAAATCTGTTGATTTTAAAGTTGTAATTTATGTTTCTGGACCAACAGCTGTGTCCATGCCATCCACCTCTTTCACCAGATTTCTGTCACCATTGTTCATGTAGTCGAATAGCGAGCTATGAAAGAAGATGATGTTTCCATTTTAAACCCTGTCTGCCAAACCCTGAGAGGCTGACTTGTTTCAATTCAGAGTAACGCCCGTCAATGGACTCAACAAAAGAGAAAACTGTTTGTATTTCTCTCCAAATCTCACATGTAGACAGGCAGTGATTTGAATTCTAGAAACTTGGTTTTTAGGTTTAAAGTGAATGTCTTGAAGAACCAGAGCTCAGTGTTTCTTCACAAACAACTATTTTGTAAGAAGCACAATCAATGCAAAGTTACACCCACCACGAGGAACAGAAAACACCCGTAAATGTTTTCTTTTTCCTTCAGATCTCCATTAACTAAGCCCTGTTAATGGACTGAGGCAGTGTAAAGCCACATAAGGTAATTGGACTGAATTAAAGCAGCGCTATGCTTACTCTAAAGACACAAAGACTTAGAAGAAACCGCCTCCTCCACAAACAACTCAAGATAGCTACCTGTTGCAAGTGTCATGAAAAAATGATTTATTGTCTTGCACCCACACTCTATTACATTGTTTGTATAAAGCAGTCAGCATATGGTGTCTCTGCACAGCTGCTGCTGTGGGGAATATTTAGTTGAAGAATTAATTTACCACTTCGGTTCAACTCTCTGTGACAGGCCTGAGAGCTTGTTTTGCACCCGACTGTGAAGGATTCTTAAAAAGCAACTACTAAATGGCTCCAATACATTTTTTGAGATTGATCATATGTGAGATGTAATGAGGTCCCTGTTCAGAGCCAATCAACTGGAGGTCAGCCGCTCTGTGTGCAGTACATCTATGTTTGCCTCTGCATTTTTTGTGTGTGGTTTCTTCCTATGGAGCAAATTCAATCTGAAAAATGTGTAACACAATCCGTCTCTTTGACCTCCAGTCTGTTTACCGAAGATATGTTACTATAAATACCCATGTCTTCAATTAATCCCCAAGACAGAACTTGTGGAGGGCCGAGGATTGATCCGAATTCATTCTACTACTTGCTTGGCCATCATTCACATGCAGTTAACTGATACCACATGGGTGGAGTTTGATTATTCTAAGTGGTTTATCTGGCCTTTTCAACATCATACAACTGGTCCCCACTTATTGTTATTCTATCCAGGATTCTCAGAACCTTGGATCTATCTAATGAACCAGCCTGCATTTCAACCAGTTCTAAGTGGAGTCTTTGTAATCACAGATGTGTCCTAAAGGAAGGACATTGCTCAGTGTACAATGGTTAGCATGCAGCTCAGTGACCCAGTGATGCCGTCACGGTTCACACTTCCGGTCAGGGAAAGATTGTGACGGATTAATTCCAGCTTGGAACCAACATCTTGGTTCCAAAGTAATTTATTTTTGAGCAAAAATGCTGCAAACATTTCAAAAGTTGTGCATGCTGAGATAGAGCCTATTTCATGTTAGTAGAAAATGGTTGGCAGTGATCATTACTGGCACACTGTTGGTGTAATTTTACTATCAGTTGCAGAACCTGGGGATTGCTAACGAGTAAAAGTTATGGCATGCTTTCTGTTTGTCTCTGCTATCATTTTCTCTTTCTTTTTATCCCTAACCCAAACCAGTCCGGGTAGATGGCTGCCCTCCCTGAGCCTGGCTCTGCTAGAAGTCTACATTTGTTAAGTCTTTATTCTACTGTCAAAAACATGCTTGCTGGGACAGAGTCCATGTAAATACCTGGATTCATTGGATTTTCTGCCTATATTTCTGTAAGATCTTAGCTTTAGTTCTAATTTTGTCAGATTAATCTCCGTGATTAATATTGTCCCGAGGTTTTAGCCTTGCTTAGCTGCACAGGTTAAATCTGTATTTTATATAATTTTGGAAGGTTTCAACTAGAATACTGAATGAGTCAAGTAAATTACCGTTAGAGATAACACTGTAGAGTTAACCTCAATTTGTAAACTTTGTAAGGCCAGTCTTATTATTCAGCTGTTAAGAACTTTGGCTCAAATACTGCAGTTTTAATTGTACTAAATAATAAACAGTAAGCTGACTTGACTTATGATTATTTTCAGTGTTACTTAAGATTTTTTGGATGCTGTTTTGAGTGTTTTTATCTTATCGGTCTTTTGCAAGTCAGATTTTACCATCAACAGTTTGCAGGTCAGCATGTTAACATGTATCTTGTTAAACTGAAATAAAGAAAGCTTTGCTCCCGTTTCATCAGGCAGGAAATGCATCCAACATGTTGGTTACGTCACACCTAAATGTGCTTCAAAGGAAAAATGAACAACTACTTAAACATGACAGGTTGATAAGCAGCTGCAAAGCTTTTCTTGGATTTACATTTGACTGTTTGTCTGCGTTGCCATTTGGTGAAAGCAGCTAGCGATACTTTCTTCGCCTCTCTTGCAGCAACTCTGATAGGCACAGATGTTAGATGAAAAGGATTAAACCTCCAGCTCCAATCATCTTCATTCTCTTTTTTTTCTCCTTCTCTGGCAGTTTTCAAGAAATGATCACTTGTGTGGATTGGTGCAGGATGCTGCGAGGCACCATGTAGACAGCCTAGTAATGAGGATATGATTCCACAGTCCACCTGGGCTGGAAAGGGTGGGAGGAAGGAGTGCAGAAGAATAGAGAAGAAGGATCGGAGAAGCAAGAAGAGGAGAAAACAAGAGCGGTGTTTGAGGCATCCGGAGTCCCTAGACTCTGTCTGGACCCACAGGCAACGGAGGCAGCATCTGCTCTGGGCTACAGGAGATGGAGGCATCAGCTAGATGTTCCTGCAGAATCTATTTCCTGCAGTGCATCATTAGATTTCTGGATGCTCTACGAAGCAGATCACCATTTAGCAATGAACTGGCATTTAGGCCTGATATTTTATTCCTCTTAGTCCCCATAAGCGCTCCATTAATTTACAACTTTGTTTTAGTTTCGGTGTAATAAAGCGTTGCAGTATGCACATGTAATGAGTGAGCAAACAGTGGAAGTAATCTAATTACTATTGCCTACAGGGAGTCAATCAGTCAGCAGATCCAGAGCCCAGCATAGGCAGCAATAGTAGAATTAATCACCTGGAATGAAGTAAATTCTGCATTTTCTATTCAATTTGTCAAAATGACAGAAGAAACTAGACTAGCAGTGATGATTAAGCACATTGTGTTTGACACCTAAAGTCTGAGATCTGATAGATGGTCCAGAAAGTGGGCTGAAGGGGAAAATGAGGCCACGTTTCTCGGCCCGCTAAGAGTGTTTTTCTGCAGCTCGTGTCGGTTTGTTCTGGTAATCAGAAAACAGAGTGGTGTGTTTAAGTTAAGTGGTATCCATTCTCAAACTGCAGACACTCAGAAACCTTAAAATGTGTTGGACCTGCTAGAACGACATGAATGTTGAGATTGCATGATAACAGGTCTGCTTTTCTCATCTTCCTCCAATTCTTCCCGCTGCTCGTCTGATTGGCGACGGCAGCATTCACTGTATGGAAACAGATATAAAAACACGGGATACTAGTGTTGTGTTTGCGGTTCCTGCTGTCCTGTTATTATTATTATTTTTTGCTGAATTTTGATTATTCGCCCTGAGGCTAGACATGGCAGCAGTCCCCCCACGGAAGCTGATTTATAAGTCAATTTGCTCCTTCTGTTGTCAATGTGCATTCTTGAAAGGCACACCTCTCATTACCGGCGATGGAGAGCTGAATTTTAATTTGTTCTGAAGGTGTAATTAAGTCTTATAATTGCCTCAATCTTCCCGCGTATTATGGAAATGTGATTTAGTGCTACCTGTTTCCCATTTGTTTGGAGCGAAAACAAAGTCGTAAGATACAACAAAGTTTAATGATGTGCTGTTTTACTTCTAAATGAGAGAAGGAGCATTCACTACTTTCTGTCTCACCGCTTTGTTGCCGTCGTGAAACATTTATGAAATACTTATTGTATATGCCCACACAAACAAACAAACCTCTCATTATTCTAAGATGAAAACTGTCGCTGATTTACACTCCAGACATTAGCGAGAAATCTATATGCATCCGGAGCGTCTTTGTTTGAATTTATTTAAAACTTGTCTACACATTGAAAGCAGCCTGCAATGACGCTGAAAGTATAAAATAAAATTAATCATCTTTAATGTATGTTAAAGGATTTAAAATGATCTTTTTTTTTAAATTTCTTTCTGCGGCTTCTATCTTTGCTTTTTCCTTTTTCTCTGCTCGTAAAAGAAGGTGAAAGAACGGTGAGCGAGACATCTTTTCTGATGTACATCTCTAAGAAAATTGCCAGGGTTTACCTGTTGGTCTTAAGCCACCTCATTAACTCGGAAACCGGTGATTTTGTTGCTCGCGGCAACTCATGAGCTGAAGTACTTCTCTGGGTAAGGAAAAAAAAAAGAACAGAATTTGTTGGTGGAAGCTGGTTCCAAAGCCCAAAAAGATTCTACCTCCTCACTCATTTGGCACATCACCTTCTACTGCCGTGTCCTCTGACCTCTGCACTGCTGGGTTTAGTCCGTGGTGAGAGGTTTCCTCCTACACCTGGTAGTGAAAGCCTTTTGGAAATGGCCACAAGTAACTTTCAGTGTAACTTCCCATAAAGTAGAAAATACTTTCCTTTTGCCTACAGTTAACATGTGCCACAGTGCTTGGCCTGGGCCCTTTTATTCTCTGTGGTTTATTTTAAACTGACCATGGCGTTAAATGTAAACAACCACATTAAATATGCAACAAACTACAAATATTAAACCTGTGTTAAATACATGTTCAGTCAAACGAATCAAATGGAAGGTGTGCGTGTGAATTTAAACATTTAACTTGGGCTTCCTTCTAAACTTTTGTTAGAAATAATACAATTAATAACGCCTATTAAACAAACTGCTGGCTTAACCCTTCAAGCTTCAGTCAATTCCAGCCGTTTTCAGTACAAAAAAATCGCTAATATTCTATTTTTAAATAAAAAAAATTACGAAAAATACGGGGAATATTGGACGCGCATCGGGAGGTGCATTTCCTTGAAAACGACCGATTCGGGGATTTTATACCGACTTCAGGACATGTTTTGGACAAAATAGTTTACTGGCTTGTGTCATCTGATGTAAAAGGTTGGATTATGGCCGTTTTTTGTGGAATCTTTTTTTTTGTGTGTAATAATAAACCCGGAAATGTGAGTCGCGCTGTGTGCTTTGAAGCCGTGTATAGAGAACGGATGGATGAATATTTGTTTTTGTCGGACAAATGTGTTTTTCTCACCCGCTGTGGTAATCGCATCTGAAAGTGGTTTATACCGGCGGATTCATGAGAATCTAAGCTTTCCATCGGTGTATAGTGTTTGTATAATCGCGTTTGCACCCGTCGGACATTCCTGAAATTCCTATGCAAATTAGTAGGTGTACCGCCGGCGGTACACTGAAGCTTAACTGACCATGGCGTTAAATGTAAACAACCACATTAAATATGCAACAAACTACAAATATTAAACCTGTGTTAAATACATGTTCAGTCAAACGAATCAAATGGAAGGCGTGCATGTGAATTTAAACATTTAACTTGGGCTTCCTTCTAAACTTTTGTTAGAAATAATACAATTAATAACGCCTATTAAACAAACTGCTGGCTTAATATTGATTTACACATTGCAATATGTGCTAAATAAAAGAGCTGTGTTGACCTGTGAAGACTAGAAGGTCATAAACATCCCACTCTGTGTGAACAGGGATAAACTAACCAGGCTGACACATAAACATACATGCACACACACACTGCACGTTCTCACACACTCACTCAGTACTGAAGACCGTTCCATGTCATGAAGAATGCTGTGTTCAAGAACTGGTAAAATACTGATGACTGGAGTTGGTGCATCAACTAGGAGCTGTGATAACATCATACAACTGAGACAGAAGTCAGCAGTTAACGGAGAAGGGAACAGTAAAGGAAGACATGAATCATAATGGGGAGGGTCTCATTTACAGTATCTGGGAGGCTAAGGACACATCTGTGCACCAACCAAGAGAGGGCAGCTTCTCTCCAGCAGTTCTTGACCAATGAGATTGTAGCACATTCCATAAAAAGACTCCGTATTGCTAGGAAGATGCCTACAGAGTAACACTTTCTTAACTCTTCCGCAGACGAATCTTACTTCACTGGAAGGATCAAAAACCTCCATTTTCTAAATCTTGGCTGAAAGATCTAATGTCCTTCATTCATTTAGAGAAAATTAAGTTCAGTATTAGAGGCAGTTCAGATGATTTTCATAAGGCTTGGGGCCCTTTTCTGTCCTTAGTCAATTTTATGTCATCTTTGACAGACTAACATATATGTGACAGTTTCATAGAGCAGGATGTTAATATTCTATACAGACCAACTTGGAACACACTGTAATCCTTTTTGATACCTAGATTCAATTTATTTATTATAATTTATTGTATTTTCAGTGTTTTTTCTGTGCTTTTGTTTACTCATTTGTCTGATATATTTTGTTATGTTTTGCTTCTATTGTCAAAGCTGGTGTTTTTTGTCATCTATAATTTTCTTCATTTATATACATGTGCGGGGGTGTATATAGTTCGAGATGTTTCTGTGTTGGGGGAAAAAAACAAAACATAATTGGGTTGTATGTCCCTTGAAGAGAGTGTTTAAAAATGCTGAAAATCCGATTTTAAAAAAAATACGTGAAAATAAAAACCTACAGTCCTCTGAGGAGTGCTGGTCTTTGAGTTCAAGCTACTCGGCATTGCGGAACAAACAACTTTCAGTGAGAGAAGTTGTCTGTCTTCCATCTCAAAATACGCTCAACACTTTGCCATCTTGTCAGTCATGGCGGCTGTGATTAAACGCTGTCATTCATCGTGACTCACTTAAAATCACAGCGCCGTTCCTAAAATGCAAATTTACATGCGATACTGTGTGCGCAGAGGTATGTGTGTTCATGAGCACGCTGTCGGCATATGTTTGTATGCAGAGTGTTGTTCTGTTTCCAAGGCAACGGCGGTGCTGACGTCTCTGACATTTAGCGAAGACATGTGGATGTGCTTTCATTTACTCGGCATCGCACATGCTACTCATTTTCAACATGCTGTGCTGTCAGACAGTAACAGTGACTCTGTAATGTAACGGTGTCATACTGAAGGAGCTTCCTGTGAGGTTCGTCTGTGCTAATTTGCTAATTTGTCATGTTTAACCTACAGTTTCTAATGACTATAAAAGATCACTAAATTGAGCAAGACGGCCACACTTTCGCATCCGCTCAGAGCAAAGTTCAAAGGAGTTAATTAATTTTAACAATCCCTTCTGTGAAAATACATGAAATAAACACTCAGTACCACAGCTGTTGAAATTAACCACTCCTGTCAGTTTGTTAGATGGGTTTTCCATATAATTAGTCAGTGTTGTTTTGAAATCTGAATCCATGTTTTGGAGATGACCATCACTACACTGAAGCTTCAACATGGCATGTTAACAAGATGAAAACTTTTACTGGTCGGGTCTGGAAAGCTCGAAGCATGAAACCTTATGCTTGGAAATATAACCAGTAGGGACCTTACTCCTGATTTCTCTGCTGCTGCTGCTGCGGATCCATGAGAGTGGAGGACTGAAGAAGCAGCCGCTACCAGTGGTTGTTATCCCTGGGTCACTTTGCTTGGCCGCTTTGTACCAACTCTGTAGTAGCGACAAATGAGCAAAAAGTAGGCTCAAGGTAGCAGAAATGTGTTGGTTTTCTGCCCGTGAAATGCTCTGACTACATGCCACAGTACAGAGCTCTACATATAGCAGCTTCCACACGCACACAAACACTCTTGACTTTCCTGGCATCCTGCTGATGGAGCAGCGCTATGGCAACTGTGATGGATCAACAGGACATCAAATACAAGCTGTGTGAAAACTGTCAAAACCACCTGCCTGTCAAACAGCCTCTTCCAGACCTACTGTGTAATGAGCTTCTATAACAGACACAGTTGCAGGCTGCAGAGCATCAACACATCCAGACCTTTGCATTACAAGCTTCGGGTAAATGTAAAACCTGATTGGGAGTATAATATGCAGTGTGGTGTCACCTGCTTTTGAGGCATAGGGACATCTCACCATCACATGAATACAAAACAAAAAGATGACTTCACTGAAGTGTGCAATAATCCAGCTTGAGCAGTTTTTGTTTCTGTATTCAAGCACCTGTAGTGTAAAAGAAGAGTGATGCATGGAGCATAAATACTCTGTTGGCTGTGGTGATGTGTTGTTTTATAGTTTCCAGCTGCTGTTTGTCTCTTGACAGGCCGTTTTGTTAAACAGTGCCAAATTGTCTTTAACATATCAAACAGTACATTATCTGCTGGCACCATCAGGCATTTATAAAATCAGATCAAAACAAACAAGCCAAAGAAAAACTGGGTCAGATTGGTTCTGGTGCAAAAAAAGAAATTAACCTCAGTTATCATGTCGCCACTGTGATTGGCTGAAAGTCTCACTTAGTTTCCATTGGCTGATAGATGTCACTTTGAATTAAATATCGGTATCTGTTAAACTTTGCTCCCATAAAATGCAATCAGCATCTTCCAGTTCTAATAGCATTGTTGAATCGGCAACTGGGTTATATTGCAGAGTTGTTGCAATAACGTGCTAAATCATACCTAATAAATGGATAACTTTATTTACAAAGTATTAGCTTACCTCACAGTTTAGTGAAGTTAAGACAGAAAGCAAGTTGTATTCTATAATGCAGGTTTATGCATTAACTCTCTTAATTAGTTATGAACAGAAGTTTTCATTTTATACTTAAAGACCAAAAACAGTCAGAGCATAATACTGCCACCACCATGCTTGACAGCCAATTTTCTGTTCTTTGGGTTCAGGCCTCACCTTCTCTTCACTAAACATATTGTAATCATTGTGGCCAAACAGCCCCTTTTTGTGTCATCTGACTTCAAAGATGGGTTTTCAGTGATTCGATCATAGAAAAGTAAGAGGGATAGAAGTCATTGGAAACTCAAGATGGCCATGATGTACACGGTCTTTAAAGGTGTAGGTAAACGTTTGTTCACGACTGCAAATGTAAAAATACATCCAGGAATTTTCAGGTTTTCAGAGAGTAGGTAGGCTGGACATGCAAGAAGTTCAACACAAGAGATGTACCCAGTGGAAGAATCCATTTCAGTGTCCACTTAAAAACCATATGAGGCCGTTTCAATCTTTCAAGGTAGCAGCCATTAAAACTAAATTACTGCCCTTAAATCATGGCCTGGCCCCAGCTCCAGCAGCAATAACAACCTCTCCTCCAGTCCTGGTCTTTATCGAGTGATGAGTCGTCTTTTGATACTCAGATCAGCAAAGTGCTACAGTCAACAGACAACAAACCAAGACCAGATAATTCCTCTCCAGTGCAGACTTCAAAAAGGTCATCTGAGCCTTCATCTTGTCTGGACTTGATTATTGGAATGCTCTTTATCCTGCTATCATCAAGCACAACATCCAGAGACAGGTTTTAATTAAAAAATGCTGCTGCCAGGGTTTCAGCATACAAGAGAAGCAACCACATTACGCAAATCCATGCTGCTCTTCTTCACTGGTTACCTGGGACTTTTGCAATTGATTTAAGGATCTTGCGGCTTGTTTTAAAAGCCTCACATGGTCTGGCTCCTGACTTTATCTGTGATTTGCTAACTCCCTGTGAGACCCATCACCGCCTGAGCTCCTGCAGCAGGGCCCTACCGACGGTTTTCTTAAGACACCCATTGAACGTGTGGCTTATTCTGGCATTAAGGTGATATAAGAAATTAAGTTATTAGAAGTGCAATTGAAGCGTGCATTCTGCTGCCAATGCCAACACCCCATTTTGGAATTTGAAATAAAGTGATCCAGATGTGCAACAAAATGTACGTCTTCTTTCTTCGCCTCTGCTCCAACTCTTCAGCCTGGTGGCTTTGCTGACAGACAAACAGACGGAGATATCTGGCAGGCCAACCAGCAGCTCATCCAAGCAGCCGGGTCCTTGATTTCCATAGAATTTCTCAGGAGCCGCAGTCTTGCTCTGTTTCACCAGAAAAACCCCCTTCTTCATTAGGATACAGATGCACCCACCCGTGCCTTTTTCAAATGGATGCTCACCGACACAATTTCTAAATATTCATGTCACTCGCAGCCTCATATGAACCGGCGCTGCTAGCTTCTCACTCTAAACCCCTTAACCCCCTCTGCGCTACGTTTAAATCCCATAACCCTTTGCCAATCTATACTTGATGCTAAAATGTAAACAGCCACCTCCCACATCAATTTTGGAGAAGCAAGGCAAAAGAAGAGCATAACAGAGACGCAGCTGGAGAGTGGCACCCGCTGGGCTCACCTCCCTGGGAAGCCAGACGACAAAATAAACATTTTATTTAATAGTACAGTGCATTAAAGCAAATCCCCCTCTTCTGTTCTAAGGGGCGGGGGCAGCCTCGAGTGAGATGCTTCCGACAATCAGAAGTTTTCCCCCAGAGAACAGCAATTACAGTCGGCTTTATAAAATTAAATTAAAAAGAAAATACAGTGCGGAGTTGGAGGTGGTGAAGTGTTAATCCGTCTTTGCCTGGAATGTAATGTGGAGGCACGGCGGTGTGGCTCAGAACAGACGGAGCACATCACATGTTTAGTGGGGAATGAGTCACTTAAGATGCAATGAAAAGTTTTGCTGTATGTGTAGGAGTTTGGGTATTTAAATCAATCGAAAAAACAACAAACGTGTCATTCTGAGTGCATTGCATTGCTGTCTGAGTTGCGGTTTTAACTCATTGGCTGCCAGCTGTTTTCAGACCAAAGAGCCCCATACTGCCAGAGTTTTTAAGAATTTTGACAGATTTTTCAAGATCTACAGAATATCAAGTTCTAACACCACATAAACACTGAAACTATCGAAAGAAAGGGTACGTCTATAGACGTCATTGGCAGCGAACGTTCGGATTTTAATTGACGCCTATAGACGTCAGTGGCAGCGAATGAGTTAATGTCAGCTGGATTCAGACAGATTCTGCAGCATTAGTGTTCCTTACATAAGATCGCCTACCTATCACGCCGCCAGCATGCGACCGTTCCTTCACCCGTTCTCTCTCTCGCTCAATTCAAAGTTTGAAAATGCGACTATACAGTAATTCGGTGTATTTCATGCTTGAGAGGGAAAGACCAAAGCATTTTTCTTTAAATCTAACTATTTAACTGGAAATTCCTTGATTTGAGTGTGTCTGACTGAACAACAGCAAAGACGGATTCATCGTGTGCTTGTTAAATGGTTCAGAAAAACAGAGTATCTTTGTAAATGCTATGTCTGTAGGATTATATGGGATTCCAAATGAAGGAGGAACTGCTCTGATATGCTTCAGGGATGGGCATGGTGATGTAACTTCTAACGCCACCATGTTTTCTCAGTTTGCTCTGCTGAAAGAGAGAGAGAATTGCACTGAGGATGGCAAACAGTACAGCCTATTTCTTGGTCCCAGGACATATGGCTATATTCTTTGTAATCTTTCATCCTTAGGTTTTTTTCAGACAAAACCTACAGAAACTGAGAAAAAAGGGCTTATATCAAACACTCTTAATACCAGCCGTCCAATTATGGTGTTGAGGATATGAGGGTATTAGCTTGGAAACTGCAAAAGCAACATCTAAACACGGTTTACTTTCAACATTAAAAGAGACTCCAGTGGCTTCTTAAAGCATTGAAAGCATGAGTGTTGCTATATAGTCCATACCACATGGGGACAAATGCCTTCAAGCAGTGAGTCTTTGGTTCGATGTCTGGCCTGCCTGGACCTCTACTGCACGTCATTCCTCTGCTTTCTTATTCTGCATTTCTGTCTTTTTTTACTGCAAAGAAATACAAAGGAATCATGCAGCTTCTCAGTGTAAAGATATCTTTTGGTTCAAGTGTTTCTTGACCGTGTAGAGTTATGGTATGAAGAAATCTGGTAGAAGGAAAAGCAAAACATGGAAATAAGTGACATCCTACTCTCCTTGTGGACTCTTTATACTTCTTTCTTGCTCTGATGAAAAGCCTTTTGATTGGTTAAACCTCTTTTCACAGGCTAGATTTTCTAAAGTCTCACAAATGAGCCAAGAGGAAGCACCCAAGTCTGGTTTCCAGTCTCTCTAAGTGACATATATCCTGAAGTTTATTATGAATTATTCCTCCAATGATGCCAGATGAAAATACTGCTTATTCCAGCAATTCCAAAACTGACTAGAATAAACTAAAATGAAAGAAAATGTCTCTAGTTTTCATGTATCTCACTTTATTGCATGCATAAGCTTAGCATTTTGGGTGGATATAAAATCTGTCTTCCAATTTTTTTTATTATTTTTAACTTTGCCAATTTTTTGTCAGCAGATGGCAAACGCGTTACGAGTCGCCAAACTGTCCACGCATGGCGGCGGGAGTTGGGGAAAAAAAAGCGAGCAGCGTCCCATTTGGGATTACTTTAAATGCGACCGTGTCTGAGATAAGAGCAAGAGCCTTGTAGTGGAAGGTGATAAAATGTGTGGAATGTTTCTCAAGGGGGGAAATCCCACGAACCCAAAAGTCCATTTGACAAGCAAGCTAACCTTGACAAGGTAAAGGAGAATACTCAGGACTCTTATTCTGAAAGGGAAGCCAACTGCAGCCCAGGCATCAGGATGCAGCCCGAGACAATGTATTCACACAGAAAACAGTCGTAGTGGTGACCTGAGAGCTGTTCAAGAGTAAATATCAAAAACAGCACAAGCACTGGGGACAGATTTAAATACAGTTTGTACTAAAAGCTGCGTTTTGTGTCGACTGTTCAGATATTTGTGCACAAATCTACTTTGAACTACTTTTATTGTCGTCGTGCCAAGCTGTACTTTTGTGTTTAATTAAACAAACTCTCACTAATATGCATGTTTTGCAGTTGTGTTTTTGTTCATCTGCTTGAGGAGAATCTATTTTGAATGAGGTTTTATTCCACAAGAATTCTTTTGACCTTTTTGACTCTTGCTCCTGACAGATATTGCAAAAAAAAAAAAAAAAGGCTAAAAGTCAGGCAGAAAGTTATGAAAACTAAACTAAAAAAAAATCAAAGCATTTTCAGAAAAAAATAAACTAAACTAGTCAAAACAAAATCAGAATAAAACTGGTGTAACTAGTTTTTTTTCCTCAGTCTTAGCAAATTACAGTGATTTTCCTTGTTTTTAGCTGCTGCCAGTAAGAAATGCTGGATTATAAGGTTAGAATGTGCTGCTTAATCACAGTTTCTAGTTTAACAGTGAGACTTAAAACACCATGAAGAAACCTGCGTGCAACTTAAAGTGGCATGTTTGCTCATGCTAGTTTATCTCCAGTGTTGTCCAAGTCGCTGCTGTTTGACGAACCCTGTAATCTCTCTGAAAGTAGCCTGTCATACTGCCAGAAATAAAGTACAAAACACATGGAAAATGAAAGCGATTGCAATGGACGTGTCCAGAAACACAACAAAATAATGGGCCTCCAGACACCAAGAAATGTTGACATAGATGGCGCTTATGTGATTTTTTTTCATTCATTTAGAATTGTCAAAGCCCTTCTACAGCACAAGCAGGCAACGGACTCATTTTTCCTGCTCCTTTTGTGATTTTATAGCTAAAATTCAGTAATTCAGTTAGGTAATAAATGACAAAAGGAAGAAAAAGACGACAAAAACAATACAACTGAACACACGGTCGAGCATGATTTGAGCAACTCCATTGTTTTCTTTGTGCATTGCAGTGCAAGGCAATAGTGTAAATGAGCAACAATAAATCAAATTTATTTAGCATGCACATTCTGAATATATTGGATTTAGTTTGTTTGACGCAAGACCTGCTTAGAATTGATACGAAGAATATGAAGAATTGACTTGCTTGGTTTGCTTCCTGGTTTTGAATTTAATACTGACAAGTGGCTTTATTGTATTGGAATACAAGATGAAGGAGGAAAATTATATCAAATATTGTGTGGTCATCCTTACCCAGTCCAATAAGCATAGATTATAATATCTTTTCATAAATTAACCCAGAATACATTCATATTATCGATGATGTCTTGTTTCTATGTGTGCTGTTTCAATGCTTTCATGGTTTTCAAACTCTTGCTTTGGTGGTTTTCTGTGTTTGATTGGATGTTTGCAAAACACAAAGTAAGACAGGGATGCATCATAGATTCCATCATCAACGTGCTGCTGGAGCTCCCAATTTCCATGCATCCAGATTCCAGGTAACTGTCACACGTTCAGAATAAAATGAGGTTTCAAAACATTCATCATTTAAAACACAGCACGGCAAATTTCAAAGAACTGAAAAACACAACAAAGGTGTTCAGAAAAAGAGTTGCCAAGGTGCAATCTTTGAAAAAACAGACTCCTCACATTGTATACGCTTTGGGTTCTCACATAGAAAGAAATAAAGGAAAAGAATTACTGCCTCACAGTTTGACATGAAGTTTTGTTTCCAGTATTTGCAATGTTTTGTGAGGTCAAGACGACCGTGAATTTTGACTTTTGGCCACTAGCATCTAATCAGTTCAACCTTGAAGTGAATGTTTTTGCCAATTTTGAAGAAATTGCCTCAAGGAGCTCAAATAATATCATGTTCAAGATAAATGGATACACACTCCAACAAATGGACAACCCAAAAACATATTTACAACCAAGAGGATTGGCAACATGGAGGAATAAAACAGCAATGAGTGAAAGGATCTCTAAAAAAAATATAATCTCAAAAAGCATCATTGCTGCAATTATACACCAAACCTAAAATAATGTGCATTCATGCAATCACTTTAAATGGATGGAAGGAACAGTGCACAAGAATCCACACTGATATCATGATGTAGCCTGTGTGTGTGTCTGGTAAAGTGACATTTCAAGCCTCCTATCTGTCAACTGTCTGCAGTATTTTGTTCAGCTAACTGCATGTTACGATAAACATATCTGCATATTGTTTACACTGGCATGCATTCACACCTGCAATGAATGCACATCGCTCCACACCGACAGTTTTACTTATGGACAGCTAGCAAATGGAGCATAAAGTGAAGGCGTGTGGCAGCTGCATCAAACATTTTTGGCAGTGATGACAGGAAGGGAGGCAGGGAAAGGATCATGTCCTTGTCGCTGTGTTGTAACTCCTTGGGGTTGGTCACAGTGCCTCTGTAAGTGGCTGTTGGGAAATGTAGGTGACAGTATGAGGTTTAAAGTGCACTTTAGCCTACAAGATTGTGTCATTAGAAGGGATTCAGATAACAATGCTGCTGGAGGCTCATTAAATGCCAAAACACTATACAACTATTATCACATTGGCAGCTATTTTGTCTTTCATCTTGATTGTGAGGTAACTACGAGAAATGCTGCATCCACATGAAATAATCCACCAGAGATGTGCTTGTTTCAAACATTTTGCTGCTTTGCTGTAGCCTCCTGCAATGGCACCCCACATTGTGGCTTCACTTAATTGAGTATGAGCGCTATGTTTTTTCATGGAAGGTTCACAAATGCAGCATTTGGACAGTCAAACCAGGGCATTGCTGTCTATGGTGGATCATCTAGCAGGAACTTTTTGTTTTGAAATCTCTAACTTCAGTATGATAGTGAATGCTAATTCTCAAAGCTTAAAATGAAGATTTTACTGGAAAAGTGTGACACAAGATGTTGCCTGAAGTAGTAATATTGAACACTGAGAATGAACACGCAAAACATAAATTGGACGAAGGGCAGAAGATGAAGATGAAAGAAGTTGCCAAGGTGGAAGGTGACCAGAATCCTTTTCAAACTGGTGACTACAACAAGTCATTGGTTATTAATGGATGACTCTAAAACCACAGTGTTTTAGACCATCTTGTAAGAAGTTTCATTAAAACTTGTTTATTGTTTGTTGCCTTGGCAAAACAATCCTGCAACTGGATTTATGGATCAGTGTCCAATGCATATGTCTAATCGTTGTCTGTAGCTTTTAGGATCTTTTTGCATGGATTCTTGTAACGTTACACCAAAGAAGATGGTCACATGTTTTTGTTTAATAAGTAGTGGCACATATAAAGACCAAAGTGACCATCTGTGAAATACATCTTACATGGTTTTAGCAAAGGGTGCATTGAAGCACTTGAGCTAGCATGGTAATACTCTACTGCTGATTCTTTGCTACAGTATGGTCAAACCACCACACTGTGCCCAACAACAGCTAATGAGGAGCTAACATGATGGCATGCAGGGAAACAGAACCCTTGTACCCTGAACCCTCCCAGTAGGTTTTTACTGTCTGCAGACTCACTTCAAGAAGCCTCATTATTCCCATCATGGGATCTGGTTGCTTACAAGAAGACTTGGACATGGACAAGGCACCGCTTAACTGCAAAACAGAACAAAAAGCTGAAGCAAAAACAATGGCGAAAAATCATAGGTTTGGCCCAAGAAAAAGCTGTGGAGATCACCTGCACACACAAGGAGATAATTAGCTTAGGCTAATTTGTAAATTACCTTTGGCTGGCACATAACTATCGGGCCTACCATCAAGCAAACGGTAGTTTGTTAAAATCCCTTCCACCACTGAAGTGTAAAATCATGATGCACCGCTTCAGAGGACCGATCTTGGAATGTGTAACTCATGGTGGTATTCTGTGCCAGCAAAAGTCTGGCACAGCCTTCCTGCTTATTTTTCAATAGAAGGACATGAAGCAACAGTTAATTCCCAAGGTATGCCTTAATTGTGATAACCAAGGAATTACACTTGATGCCATTAACAAACAGGTTGCCTCTAATCATGGTAACTTTGGTTCTGCTGCTTTCATAAGTAGGATTAGATTAGAACTGTTACAGGGGGAAAAATAAAGGAGCTGGAACAAAAACAGATGATAAATTATAGCCAGAAGAATAATATAGAACTTTTTGAAAAGTTCAAATGATTTTGATATTGTAAAGTTTACAGAGCTTTAAATATGATCAAAGCTTTGGAATGAAAGTGAGATTTAGGCTAAAACTTTATTTAGATATTGCTTCAGATGTAGCCCTTTTCCAGAAGACTGTTCCATAAAGTCCCATCGCAGCCTTAGCATTGTGAGCACTCCTGAGCAGGGTATAGGGCTATAAAAAGTTCTAAAACACCTGAAAAATCTAAACCATTGAGTCAAAAACAGGATCGATATGATCCGTTTTCCTTGTTTTATACTGAAGTCCGTCTGTTGTACTTTGAAGTAGTTGTTGGCCTTGTTGCCAAGAGACCAACGCAGAGATCTGGGGACGTGTTGTCCAAAGAGAATGAAGGCATGAATAACTCCTTCACAGTCCTGGCTAATAGGCTTTTCTTGCATACCGTAAAAGAAATATGAGCAGGCTTTAGTAAAGGGATTTAATTCATTGACGAGGCTACCAAGGAAATCAGTAACATCTTCTGCAGCTTTCGGAAGCCTCTATGTGGTGACTGCAAAATGTGCTGCGTTTCGACATCATTAAGCTGCATTAGGTTTGGGATATTCACAATTCAAGTGTGTGCTTCAAAGTTCTTATGCATGACTAATGCATTAGAAGTAATAGTACTTACAGGTAAAGCTGGGTGTCATCGGTATAAGTGTGGAAGGGATGCTATCATTTGTAAGTGTAAATCCATGCAGCAAAGAAAGAGGATATCAGGGGTTATTGCAATTTAGAAATGCTTATTACGAGACACCAGCTTCTATTGTATCTGAAAACTAACAAATAACATCCTGTTGCTAGAACGCTAATATAGATTTATGAGACTGTCCCAGGGTACTATCATAGTTATGATTGCTGATGGACCCTACGGCATCAGTGTCAGCAGTTACAGTGCTTGCTCAGGCAGCTGTTTGAGCTGTTGCTGTGAGACCTTTTGACAGCATGAGCCCTTTTCACACCGCTGACAGGTCAATATAATAGGCACGTATGTATGAGTGCAACTGATACACGAAGGAGCTCGATATGATGTGAGGTCGAGAAACAAAGGCATCTAAGAGAAGCTTTCTGCTCTTCGTGTAATGATTTCTTCATGAAGTCTGTCAGCTTAGAGAATTGCTTTAAAGAAATCTCATTTAAAATCCTTTATTTCCCCTCCAACCATTGATAGCATTCCCGTCTTATTTCACTTTTTCGTGGGGTGTAGCTTTCTTGTCTTTTTCACTTTATATGGGTTGGGTGTCAGAATGGGGGTATTTCTTTGAAGCTAAAAGCTCTGAGCCACAGCAGGGGCTACAGACCAATTAAAAATTAATTCTAAATTTGTCACTTCTAGACTTTTACATAGTCTTGTTTCAATTACAAATCAGATGACTCCAGTTGAAGGAGCAGTGGATCAGTCATCAAGCCCCTTGAGCTGGGAGAGATTCTTACTGAGGATACATGGATCTAATGACAAGAACAGCTTTAGTATTATAATCAAATGACACTGAGGACATGTAATGAATGCAAAAATGTGTTTACGGGATAGAAAGAAGACTGAAAGCATCTGTTATGTATATTAACAGATATGTATCAGAGCTTAGAGTTGTCTTTTAAGAAAGGAAAATATCACACCAACCAGACTTCATAACTCTGAAATGAAGAGGATTTATCTTTCATTCTAACTGGGAAAACAGCCTCCATGTTATATGAAGGTCGCTATTGCCTGAAGCTTTTACTAATAAACAGAAAACCCACACACAAAAAAGCCTGTAACAGCAAAGGGGTGAAGAGCAGGGTGGCAGGGATTGTGCTTAATCAATACAGGAGCATGTAGGGAAGACAGACAATGGATGAAGATGAGGTGCTCAGACCTAAAAGTTATGTAGTAGCTAAGAAACCTTGTCTGATACCAATTTCATGCCATCTCATCTTGCAAAGAAAAAATTCACTGTGCAAGCATTTTTGATGCAGCTCCGAGACCTTGAGAGTAATATTGTGTCAGCTTAGAAAGTGCAAAGAAAAAAAAAGTTGAAGTAAAGTTTTAAATATGTGCATTCATTTGAGTTAAAGTTCTTGGAAACAAACTTTGACAGCAAATGTGCTGTGTTCTGCACATGTCTAACAGCCTTCGGCGTGTTTGTCAAGGCAAACACGTGTACGTTTATGCAAGTGTCCCAAGAACAAAATGTCAAACTGGTGTTCTCAAGGACTTATGAACCACACAAATGCTGTGGGTCATTTATCATTCTGGTTATCTTTTCTTTTTATCACTGCCATCTCTTTCCCTCGCCCTCTCTTTCAATCCTCACATGAGATGCTATCTTGAACCTCTTAATCAGGTTACCAGTCGCAGATGTTTATGCCCCTGGGAGGACGGAGTCTTGTCGGCTGTCAGGACACATTGTTCCACCAGTGAAGAAGAGGAGATGAAAAGATTAGAGGCTGCACTCACAGCATTGTGGAGATCTCTGAATAGAGAGAGAGATAAAGAGCAAACGGACGGAGACTGAGAAGTGTAAATGAGAATATATGAGTGAAAGCCCGATGCTATTGTCTATCCCACTGATGATGGATCAGTCAACCTCAGTCAGGTTGTTTTGAACCAGGTGCAGACTGTACAATACTGTTATCTAATAAAATGGCTGCTGTGTCAGACTGGGTGAACCATTAATTCTGTTTGTGCTGAGAGACAAAACAGATTACATCCGACCAATCATGGCTTGTCGTCTTTCACAGCCTGCCTTATTGCCGTTGATAAGAGGGTGACAGAGACTGAAACAAGAGCGTAAGCAAGTTATATTGTCCATTGTGGGATGTTTAATGCCGACTACATCTGGAAAAGCCTAAAAAATAGACAAGGAACCATTTGTGGGTTGCAGAAAGAAGACAGGTTTGTTTTCCTATAGTTTAACACAGTGGTTAGCAAAGTAATGTTTGGGACACTTGTGATGATGTGGTCAGAAACAATTAGATGTAGGTTATTTTAGCCATAGCTGTAAGTCTATTCATTCAGTGCTGCAGTGCATACATGGGGATTACTTTGACGGATGTATTCTACTGCTGTCATTTCTTAAATTACCATAGAATGATGTTATGGTTGTTAGTGTTTTGTGTTTTTTGTGTTATCCTTATGTCTGTGTTGGGCTTTACCACTTCTGGATACAAAGACAGTCACGAGTCTTAGCCACCATTATTTTGGGTACCCCTGTTTTAGCCTTTCTTGTTATGTAAAAAGTTGTTTACAGAAGAGCGCTCTTGGCTGATATTGGTTAATGTCATGCTCACACTCTGGAACATAGGATGAAGACAAAGTCTGACAGGCCAGTCTTTTTGTTTGGATGACAGAAAGTGTCCAAAACTGCTGGCATTCAAAAAAAATGCACAATTTGTCCGTTGACGTAGATCCCATCAACATCAGTATATAATGTCAAAACATGTATATGAGTTTTTCCTATTTTAAAATGGCCTCATGAGGTGGTTAGATGGTCTGAAGGACTTCCACCCAGAAGACTAATTTTATCTTGAGACTTGAGATTCATTTTCACTCACTGTTTAAGTTCGGCACCAAAACTACTTGGTCAGGTGTCTTGGAAGATCATGGGTTGGGTTAAAATACACTCTTTCACAACATTAACAGTCTGATACATGGAGAACTTCTCATTACGTGAAAAGGTATGACAGTGACAAAACCGGCAGAGAATATTTGATTACAGTTTGATGGCATCTATTAGTAAAGTTTACAGATCTCCATCGGTCTATCAGACTACTCTACAAACTGAAAAATGATGCTAAAGGCTACACAGTGCTCTTAAATGTTAAACCAATGGATGCTGGCAAAGCTTCAGTATATGACAAGTTTGAAGTGAGACTAGGCTCCAATGAGACACTGCAGAAGATAAAATGATCAGTTGTTGCTCTTGGTGCCCATTTTTGGTCCCAACCAACGATGTTTTTCAGGTCCAGTCTTTATCAGGCTGACATGTAGATTAAAAAGCATTGCTCAGCTTTTTGAGTACCCAGCTGTGGTCCCTCAAGTGGATCATTAATATTTTTCTTTCCTTGATAAACAACATTAGTGTAATGGTATGCCAGTTAGATGTATCGACCAAACTTTGTAGCCACTTTGTCATCCTTCCATCTTCATCCCTTCATCTCCAAAATACCCTTCTTAATTGTAAAGAATTGAAGATGGGTTATTGATTTGTTTTGAACAGTAGACTGTAGTTTATCAGCAGTGTGATCAGAGCTGCAGAGCTCGCTGGAGATATGCAGTAGTTATACTAGAAGAGGAACATTTACCTACTATTCCACTATGGAAATTACAGTTAAAATACGTTTTATTGGAAGTTCTACAAGCACAGACAATTTTAGCTCACACTAAATGAAAGCAAAAGACATTCTTACAATAGCGCATTACGATACTTTGGATACAATTGTGCATAATGTTAACATAATTCACTTGACCTTTAACACTGTGACTGTTTGCATTTAGCATTCAGGGTAATTTTTCTTTTGCAATAAAAGGGACAAGCAGGAGTCTGCCTTAGATTTCTATTTAAGACCGCAAAAACTAGGCTCTTAATTGCTATTTCATTGTCAGCATTGTATCATTAAGTTTGACCTGTGCCCTTTTGTCATGCTGGATTTTATTCAAACACTGGCAAAAATGTCAAGCTGGTATAGCATTAAAGCAAAACAGACACTGTATATGGTAGAAAATGTGGACCACAGAAGAACAGGATTATGAATGCCACTGTAAAGCTCACTAATGGTCAAAAATGATCTGCTGTGCTGTTCTGAACAACAAAGCTAGTGAAGACTAACTCACAGCAGCAAAAGTGACAAAAGGACTGATTTGTGCTTGGCTCTGTGCTTGCCCTTAATAAAATGTTACTAATATTGTAAAGCCACTGTGTGCAATTTGAAACTTTCCAGCTTTGGAGCCCTCAGTGGCGGTTTCAGAAGAGACACTTGAGGCAGCCTAAACACTGAGCAAATATTAGGCGCAGGGCAAAACAGTCTACAGAAGGAAGTGGAATGATGTGAGTGGGTGCTAATAAATGCAAATTCAGGCATAGGCTGGTCCAAGTTGAAAATTACTTAACTTCAGAGAAAAACTTCCTTTTTTCCTAAATTATGTGACTCTGTCTTATGAAACACACATAGCTGATGGAAATATTCATACAGCTGATACAAATGCGTGGGATGACACAGAATGCAAAAATACTCATGTAGTCAAATGCCTATGAGTAAATTAGGTTTAGTTTTGCGGTTAATGTGCAAATAATGCTTTGCTGCCTCTGGTGTCAGACCTTTTGTGTCGTAGATTTTGACATGCCAATGCAGGGAAAGCTCAGGTTTGTTAAGGATGGCTTCTTTCCACTTAAAGAAACTTCTACAGTACCTTTGGAAGTTTGCTTTTCAACAATAAATCAATGTTCAATAAATGGTCAGTTTAATTCACCTTTGTGGAGAAGAATTACCAAATAAAAGACTCTTTCATGCCAAAGTGAAAACTGATTTCTACAAGGTAATGCCAAATAATTAAAAATGTAACATGCAAAATTAGAATAACACTTGGGTAAATATTCACCTTTATTAAAGTGACTGAAATTATTCAATACTGTACAGGTGCTAGAAATCATACAATTAGTGACATGAGGACGGTTTAAGTGTGACCTGTATGCCTGTAAAAAAGCATAGATCAAGGGATGGATACATGAACACTTTCAAGTCACTGCATACTGATTGAATTACATTAAAAAAAAATGGAAGGAATATGGCATACGTTCCTCTAAAACTGAGTGATGTGCAAGAAAGAAACTCGTGAGGGAGGCCACCAAGTCACCCATGACTCCTCTGAAGGAGACTCAGCAGCTGAGATGGCAAAAAAAATCCTAACTACAGTTTGCCAGGAGGCATGTGGGAGATTTCAAAGACAACTGGAGGGAAGTTCTTTGGTCTGAGGAGACCAAAATTGAGCTTTCCGGCCATCAGACTAGATGCTATGTGTGTTGAACACCAAATGCTGCACATTATCACATAAACACGCTTCACAGTGAAGCATGGCGGTGGCAGTATCATGATATGGAGATGCTTTGTAGGAATATGTTTTCACTTTGACATGAAAGACTTGATCTTTTTTTTTTGTAAATCCTTGTGAAAAATGCCAATTATAATGACTACAGTTCAATGCTAAAAGGTACTACAATGAGAAAACTTCCAAAGGAGTGAATACATTTTATAGGCATCTTACATTACTGTGCATAATGGTTCACTGCCATGGCTTTGTGAGTAATTTAATGTAAATGAGAAATTGTTAATCCATTCTATCTATGTCAAGTCAAAATGTCTACTGAGTGACTATTAAAATAAAATTATTACTTTGTTAATACAATAAAAATATTGTTGCACTGACATACATTCTGTTGTTGGCTGTAATGATTAAAATTAATGATGCCACAAAGTTGTAGGCAATAAAGTTTACAGTTTACCCCTTCATCTATGTCAGTCCAAGTGTTGTTGTCATTATTGGAAAGGCGTGCTTGGGTTTTCATTATATGTCACAACACGAGACAAAAAGGTTGTAAATTCATCAATGGAATTACTGGAAGTAGAAGCAGTGTGAAATGTGTCAACAAATATCCTTAGAATAATCATCACTGTCCATGCAGTTTAACTGTCATTAAAAAATGCTGGGAATTATTCCTCCTAATTTAATCATATTGCACTACAGCAGATTTCAATTTGTGTAGAAAATGCACTGGAGCAATGAGTATGGAGAGAAGTTTAATAAAGCCTTGAAATGTACCTTCACTGATATGATTGCATAATGGCAGGCTGGTCTATTTAATAACAGGCATCATGAGAGGGAGAGGGATAATGGGAGGACTGAGAAGGAAATTAAATCCAGATGCAATGACTTCTGCCGAGTCAAATTTTATTCTGTAACTCTGATTTTCTGTTTGTTTTCATAATGGGTTTTGTGCTGCTCATTTATGTGATGTGATAGTGTTTTTGGTTTTTTTGCTCTGATGCCAATTCGAAAAAGGGTGCTGACATTTTCTGTTCCATTGATCTGCGATGCTTTTATTCTCTATCGGAACTATTTGTTATTTGACCACGCAGCAACCGGTAAATCTTTAATGAGCTAAGGAAGCGTGTTACCTATGGTAGCCTGAAGGCTCTGCTGAATGTATTTTAAAGGGTTTTGCTTGATTTGTCGGATTGTAAACAACTTTTTAAATAGTTGCTTTTTTTCGGTTTGCCTTTAATCCCCAAAGGAGAGCAGCAGTGCATATATAACTGAAACCAGAGGAAGATGTCACCCATTTTAAGCGCGTGAATTACTTATTAACAATGAACTAAACTCACTTCTGATGAGAGTTCAATTACATGGAAAGTGCATTGTGGGGGCGGAGGGTGGGCGGGGACACACAGTGAGACAGGAAACAAAGGGAATAAATATAAAGAAGTAAATAAAAGGGAGAACGAGTGGGTGGGAAGACAGAGAGCACAGGAGTAAATAAAAAATCTGGCTGAGATGGGGTTTCCGTAAAACCATCTGTGTGGGCCTTGATTATATTGCTTTTTCTATTCGCATAGTGGAAAACAGCTGAATAATTAATAATAACCTAAATGTAAAAGAGCTTTTCATTCATATTCCTTCTCATCTTTTACTATTACGCCCGAAGCAATGCTGTAAAGGTACCTGGCATTATTGCAGAGCTCACGTCAAAAGTAGTAATTTCATAGGGACTATTAGAAAATGTTAGAATGTATGAGTTGTTTGGCTAAGAATAATGATTTCTTTTGGTTTTCCTGACAAGGCTGAAGAGGCCCCGAGACAGATCATAAAAACGGAAGTCATAAATTCGCCAGAACAGGTGGTGTGTGTGGTTTTTGTTTGCGTGCTGTACTTGTCTGGGACTCAGCGTCTCACTGTAGAATTGGCAAACTTCTGTTGATTATGCAGGTTCATTCACGGAGTGACTGAGTGGCAGGCCAAGTTGGGAACTAGTGACACCGTGTGAGAGAAATGACTTGTAATAGGCTATTACTGCACAAGAACTCCTAAACTCCAGCAGTCTGCCTGTGGGATATTCACTGAGGCTGCAAGAGAATACAAACCAGACAGACGGGGGAGGCCGACTGATTGACTGGCAGAAAGAGGTAAAGATCCCTGAGGGAAATCAAAGGTGGCAAAAAAGGCTCCAGGGGAATACGATATGATTCATGGGATCGTTTCACCTTTCAAAAAAGGAAGATCACAAAGGAAAATGTCATGTTTGTATGATGTGTGTGTTGAAGGTATAAACCGTGATCCAAATGTAAACTAGATGAGCCCTCAGTAGAGGGCAGAACCACACCCTCTGCTGGAGAAAACCCTGTCCTCCCTATACAACTGATGCAATATGTATCAATTTTGATCATCCTACGTATCTCCCTCCCTACTTGATCTGCTGACCTGTAACTCCACAACTGAGCAGGGGACCTTAGACTGATCTTCAGTGCCAAGTTTGATTATCCTGACTTCAGCGGTTGCAGAGATATCGGACCGGACATATCACATACACACGTGGACAAAATTGTTGGTACCCCTCAGTTAAAGAAGGAAAAACCCACAATTCTCACTGAAATCACTTGAAACTCACAAAAGTAACAATAAATAAAAATTTATTGAAAATTAAATAATCAAAAACAGCCATTGCTTTTGAATTGTTGATTAACATAATTATTTAAAAAAACAAACTAATGAAACAGGCCTGGACAAAAATGATGGTACCTCTATAAAAGATTGAAAACTATTTGACCAGAGTGACATGATTAACTCAGGTGTGTCATTTAATTGACATCACAGGTGTTTCCAAACTCATAATCAGTCAGTCTGCCTATTTAAAGGGAGACAAGTAGTCACCCTGCTGTTTGGTGAAAAGGTGTGTACCACACTGAACATGGACAACAGAAAGCGAAGGAGAGAATTGTCCCAGGACATCCGAAAAAAAATGATAGACAAACATCTTAAAGGTAAAGGCTATAAGACCATCTCTAAACAGCTTGAAGTTCCTGTGACAACAGTGGCTCATATTATTCAGAAGTTCAAGACCCACGGGACAGTAGCCAACCTCCCTGGACGTGGCCGCAAGAGGAAAATTGATGACAAATTGAAGAGACGGATCGTTGGAACTGTATCCAAAGAGCCCAGAGCAACCTCCAAAGAAATTAAAGGTGAACTCCAAGGCCAAGGTACATCAGTGTCAGATCGCACCATTCGTCGTTGTTTGAGCCAAAGTGGACTTCATGGGAGACGACCAAGGAGGACACCACTGCTGAAAAAAACTCATAAAAAAGCCAGACTGGAATTTGCAAAAATGCATGTTGACAAGCCACAAAGCTTCTGGGAGAATGTCCTTTGGACAGATGAGACCAAACTGGAGCTTTTTGGTAAGGCACATCAACTCTATGTTCATAGACTCAAAAACCAAGCATACGAAGAAAAGAACACTGTCCCTACGGTGAAACATGGAGGAGGCTCAGTAATGTTTTGGGGCTGCTTTGCTGCATCTGGCACAGGGTGTCTTGAAAGTGTGCAAGGTACGATGAAATCTGAAGACTATCAAGGCATTCTGGAGAGAAATGTGCTGCCTAGTGTCAGAAAGCTTGGTCTCAGTCGCAGGTCATGGGTCTTCCAACAGGACAACGATCCAAAACACACAGCCAAAAACACCCAAGAATGGCTGAGAGAAAAGCGTTGGACTATTCTAAAGTGGCCTTCTATGAGCCCAGATCTGAATCCCATTGAACATATGTGGAAGGAGCTGAAACATGCCATTTGGAGAAGACACCCATCAAACCTGAGACAACTGGAGCTGTTTACTCATGAGGAGTGGGCCAAAATACCTGTTGACAGCTGCAGAACGCTCATTGACAAATACAGAAATGGTTTAATTGCAGTGATTGCCTCAAAAGGTTGTGCAACAAAATATTAAGTTATGGGTACCATCATTTTTGTCCAGCCCTATTTCATTAGTTTGTTTTTTTAAATAATTATGTTAATCAACAATTCAAAAGTGATGGCTGATTTTGATTATTTAATTTTCAATAAATTTTTATTTATTGTTACTTTTGTGAGTTTCAAGTGATTTCAGTGAGAATTGTGGGTTTTTCCTTCTTTAACTGAGGGGTACCAACAATTTTGTCCACGTGTGTACATACATACATACCCAGCCAGATACCGCACTGAATGCAATAACCCCGCCAACGTACCTATCGGGCGTGGTTAACTAAGCCTTACCCAACCACCAGAGGAGCCAGCCACCACTTCTGGATGATGGTTAAGAGTCTGTATGTAAAGACATTGTCAGATAATATATTTTACTTGTATAAGGCATATATAATGTATATATTATCTGGCCATCTCTGTGAGCTATACATTAGGAAATAAATTCTGGTCACATGTCTGTTTGAGTCAAGTTTTTCCATGTTGTAGAGCCCAGTCACATACTATAAATGCTGTGTCATTATTTGAATCAGAGGGTCAGGATGTTGATGTTGGATACCACACTAATTCAACTACACATGGAACCACCACAACATTAAAAACACTTTGCTAATATTGCATAGGTCACCGCTTAGCTGCCAAATCAACTGTGACCCATCGGGGCATTGACACAGAATGTCTCCGGATCTTGGGTGTGTTCCTCAAGTTGTTCCTCAAGTTTAAACAGTGTGTGATATCCAGCTGGGGTCGGGCTGTTGCAATGAAGGGGTGTGAGTGATCTGATACTTGAAGGATACCTCAATAGGGGCTTGACTTTACCTGAATCAAGGGGCATAACTCCAATTTTGGGGCACAACTGTATGCTATAAAGCCTTAAATCATCGTCCACACAAGCTTAAATGGTTGTTGTCATTTCTTTGCAGGTGACGTCCTTTGAAAATCAGTAGATTAGTGAAAAACCACAAAAACTGACAAGAAGCCAGAGCTGTGATCTGCATAGAAAGGGAATGATCATCAAGGAAATCCATAAGGACATGGTCAGCATACTTGGTGAGGACTTCACTTGCTATACAACAGTAAAGAAATGGGTTTCTGACATGAAGTAGGGCTGGGAGAGCATTGAAGATCTGTCAGGGTGTAACGATGAGTAAAGGACCCAAAATGACACCGACAACGGAAACAAAATTACCAAAAAAGTGAAGTTTAAACCAGGCTAATTCCCTAAACTGCAGCTCACAATTCAGACAAAACAAAAGTAAATTTAAAAAAAAAGATAGATTATCAAGAAGATAACGTGCTTAAGACGAAATGGAAAAGAACATGAGGGAAAAGGTGAGCATTTAAACACTGGGGCAAGGAAGTAAATCACACAAACGTGAAGCACATTAGGGCGGGGTAGGTCACACATGGTGGGAAAGCTGATCAAGACCTGGAAGTATAAAGACACCTGAAAAGGAGGGCAATGTCAAAATAAAACAAGAAATAAAAGATAAAAGAACTGAGCTTAACATGACATGTTAGGGATGCCCAAAATAAGAAACCACAGACAGTCAAGTAGACTCCATTCACCACGAATGATCGACGTGTGACTGTCCAACACTGATCGGAAACCATTGACATCAGTGTCCAGGTCTGACTTCTTTCTTGTGAATTTTTTTGGTTTCCCTCTCACCTAGTGATTCGCAAGCAGCATCACCTGGAAAGACCTGATGACAAACAACTGAGTTATTGTGGAGAGTTCTATCAGGCTTTATAGTCTACAGTTATAGTATAAGAGTTACGCTTCTCATTTCCAGGTAAGGCCAAGAACTTTTGGAGTACCCTTGTAGGGAGGTGGAACATGTAGAGTTTCTGAGCCGAGCACTGTATTGTAACAAGATGATCAACGTTATTCACTTGGGACCATGTCTTAAGTCATGTCTAAAGGGAGGAGCCACCAGTTATCAGGTACTCATAATGCAGTCTCAAGTTTCCCATCAAATCTTGAGTCATTCCTTACCTGGCAGTTCCTCAACCATTCATAACTCGAGGTGTGTGAGTCATTGGTTTTTAATGTGCTGTTAGCCATTTTAGAGTTGAAAAAGCTCTAACTGAAAAAAATTACAAGAGATGACACATCTTGAAAGATCTAAAAGAAAAGCCCCGTTTCCTTCTATTAAAGTTCTTGGGGCTACTTGTCAGAATGTTATGAAATCTGATATGAATGTCAATGGCCTTCATTGACCTTTACGGCTGTTTGCATCAGGTGATTGCATGTTCTTACTGCCTCTAGTCAGACTTCACACTAAAAGCCCTCTGTTCATATTAACTTAGCCTGTTATTCATCCACCTTAGCCATAAGGAGAAAGATTACATTATTTGTCCTTCCAATCATTTTTTCACATAAAGGGAAAAGGCACATTCAGCCTGTGTGCATTATGAAACAACTTAGGCATGCCAATTGAGGTCAGGATTGGGGTAAATTGCCTGTATCCATCATGGATGCAGCGTTGTGCATATTTCTCCCGACCTGAGGAGGTAGGAAGGACAAATGAAAGGCAGTCTTTCTGGATGGAAATCATTTAGGACTGTGTGTTCCCCCCCCCCCCCCCCAATGTAGTCTCTCATTTACCTCAAGCCAAATTCTTGGAACAAGTAAAATAATTCAAAGAAAATGGGCAACTTGCTAAAAAGAGATAATTATTGGATATCTTCCCTTCTCACTTTACAGCCTGGATACTGTAACAAGTGCAAGAACATTATAGTCCTCATAGATCTCTGATCAATAGCTATGAAAGTCAGTTTGTTGGGCCAAATAACACTGCATATAAAGCTCCGTTTTTCATGGTATGTTTTTGCTAAATGAAGTTGTAATTTTGCTTGCACAGTAAATGTCTTTGAGCAGCTTGCTGCTGTGTTTATGTACATTTAATTAATTCGAATTGCTGACAAAGCCGGCTGGAGCAACAGTACTCAACTCGTCATGGCTCTTATGAGTGACCAGCTGTCTGGTTATAAAAACTTATGAAGAACTGCATCTGTCCCTTTTAAGGCCCCTGATGGACCAGATGAGACGAGTCACATTTTTAGCTCTTGTGATTGCAAGACAAGAGAGAACAGAGACTTTTTTTAGTGACTACTGGTGCAATCAAAGAGATAAAGCATGTCTGCTGCCCTTGTCTTTACCTCAGTGTGTAACAGTTGGCGGCCATCATGTCACACTAGAAAACATCTGATGGCCACTCACTTTCAGCCACTATTGGGCTGATGTCTTTTAGGAAAGTGAACTTCTCTATAAGTGGTAAAATGTCATTAAATGAAAGTAGTTCACAGAGATCATGACAGGAAATCCTGCTTCTAGCCTTCAGAAGATTCCCTTCTGTGCAGTCTACAGAGGATCCACGTTTGCTTCCAGGGCTACATAATAAAGGAGGTTTATAACAGCAGCACTTTACCAGAGCATCTTAACTGTATGTGGAATTAGAAAGCTGTGAAATGAGACAGGATGAGAGACCACATTGAGGCCGCCTGCTGGTCCAGTATAAATCCAGTGGATGCTGAGATGAGAACACAAGTTTTAAGTACATAAACATTTCACACTCAAACTGTGTTCAATGTTTCCAAGTACCGTATTGCTGACTTAATGTGGTTCCATTCTCCTAATGTAGTTAGCGTAATTTCCTCATCACCAGTTTGTCTGGGTGGCCTAAGATCTAAGAAGCACATCACATTTTCATAACATTTACATGCGTCATGCCATCTTTGATATGCTCCATTTCCTGTTTTCTCCAAGACCGCAAAATATAGATAAGCAAGTACATTTGGAAATAAAAGAGAAATGCTGCTTTTTTCGTAACATTTTGCAGTGTCGAATCAACTTTCTACTGTCTATACTTTGTTGTCATCACATTGAGTGTGGATATTTTTGATCCCCAGAGGATGAATCCCAATGATTTTGGTGCTTCCACGACTATTCCTCCTGCAGAATCAGCAAGCCAGAGTTTTCTCTTACTTTTTGAAACGTCAACTACTCAATGGACAATTATGTTCATGATCTTCTGACTTCTTTATTTACTTTTCCTGAAGTCAATTCTCGTACTCATCCAAGAGTTGACTTTTTTTTTCTGATGTTTCAAAAACTCTGATGGGTGGATTGTCATGCTTCGTGGTACAGACATTCATGTTGCGTTAAAGATGAACTGTATTTATTTTTGAGATTTCTTAACTTCTCATGTTTTGGTTTGGTTTCTAACTTAATCCTCCTTGTGTTTTGTCACCCCACTATGCAAAGCTTTGATGATAAAGATGCTCTTTCATCAGCCTACTGGCATTGTGTGAACATGTTTGCGTGCTGATTTTAGCATTCAGCTCAAAGCGCCTCTGTGCAGTGGAGAGTGACAGAAAACATGAGGACAGACAGGGAGGGAGGATGACATGTGGTCGAACAACCAGGGACTACATGTTTACATGGTTTCTGATTTAGACTATTGGCCATACAGGGCAACCGGTTGGGGAGGAAAACTGAAGAAAAAAAACCCACTTTACCTTTGCTTGACTTCTACTCTGAGTCACTTTGAAAATCCTATTTTTCATTGGTTTTGCAGCTGATTCAGAAAGAGGCAATTTATCACAGAGAAAGACAACTATTATACTCGACAAGGGCAAGTGACCAACGTTCCTGATGAGTCAGTAATGAATGGGCGCTTCATCACCATCTCTGTTACTGCATAATCTATTGGACACGTTTATTTCTTTGTTGACCAAATATTTTCTTTCATTTTATGGCCTCTCATTTTGCTCATTGCACGGAGGCGAGTATTGATTCTTCACCTTGGAAGGTGAACAACAACACTTCCCTTTTCATTGCCTTTCTCATGTCCCTTTCAGTGGCACAAATAAGAGTCCTTCCTTTGTGTTTGATCTTTGAATCACATGTGGGCTAAAACGACTCCACCCGCAGTCAACAAGGCTGAGGACAGAATGTGCTGCAGTGAGTGCTCTAATAATTCTCATTGTGGTTTGTATTTAGAATAGTTTTTGCTGTTTTCAACAGATGACGTGAACCCTCCAGACTTACCTCAAGGTGACGGAATGATGCAACATGTTACATGGTAAAGTTATGAGATAAAGGAGTCAAAAAGTCACAGTAGTGGCTCTGTGAGGCTGTGAGTTAACTGAATGTTGTTGATTATTGATCATATAGAACCAATCCCTGACACTGCTTTTAAAAAAAAGCTCTGTTCTGGCACTGATGGAGCCGCCTTTCCCCATCTGTTGTCATTTTATGTTGGCAAACTAAGCCAAATGCACAGTGCTACCTGACTGGTAACACCTTAACACTAACAGATCAATGTTGAAAAGCTCTCTTTAATTAAACCTATATAAACATAAAAATGCTGTTTCAATAAAGTTTTGTCTTATAGTTGAAGTTAGTATATTAGATTTTCCTTTTTACTGCAAATATACTCATATTGGTTCTATTTGTTTTATCAGTCTCCTTAATTACCAATTAACAGTATCAGCCCTAAAAAGTTCATATTAGTTGGATTCTAAAATGCTTTGATCAAACCAGCACTTGCACAATAACATTGCAAACATGTCAGGGTCCAATCAGTCACACAGATACTGGCTCAAGCAACAAGTCTGATGTAGATCTAGCAGCAAAATGTTGTTAAAGTTAGACGATGTGTGCGACTTTGAAAATTTTGGATGCACTCGTCCTCTCCATTTGCCTCATGAAATAGATACATGGATAGTTCCTTTGTCTTAATGTACTCTCTTTGCCATCCTTATAATCTTATTTTAAGATGCTAGCTTTGTTTTGCCAATTAGCATGAAGACAAATGTGGTTGTGGATGTGAAAGCTGCAGGTTTTGTAGACATTTATGACACTAGAAGAGTTATGGGTTCAGAGTTATTACACTCAATCCTGAGGACAGCGCGAATGTGTGTGAAACACCTTAGCAATCAATCCAGTAGTATTAAGAGATGTTTTAATCTGGACCAGATTGGTGCACTCACAAATTCTCAACATGACAAAAAAAAGAGAGAAAATAGTTTCTGATTCCACCTCCGATTTTATAGGTGTTATTTCTGACATCAAATGTAATTCTACAAATAATTCCAACATACAAGAAATCATGGAGTATGGACATCATTTTTATGAAAAATAAATCATAAAATACATGCATACAAGCACCTCTAAAACAAAAAAACAATCTCCATAATACACTGAAACAATATTTACTGCTGGAGCTAATGAAAGTTTTTGAATGCAGTCCTTTTCAAAGCCTTTGCCCTGCAGGAGCACGTTTCGCATGTTTCTCATTTTCATTTCTTGCATCATACCTTACGCCATACATTTGGCTGGCAGTATAAATTGAAAACAACATAATGTCAAATCATTTTTGGAATATTCCATTACCTGCGATGATTAAAGCGAGAAGCTGCCTGATGCATGAATATTTAAGCCGTCGTGAAATTGGGAGTTTTCTTGGCTGTTGCTTAAAATGGATGCGCGTGTGGAGAAATCGACTCAGAAGAGGTTGCATCAGCGTGACAGATGCACTGTGAGCCTACTGTATCCACGCGCCTAATGAAAATGTTAATGGTGTGAGGAGGGAGGAAGACTGACAGACCTAAAAGTTACATCAACATTACAGATCTACCCAACAGACGGGAAAGTTATGATCAGGTAAAAATAAACTGCATCCGTCTGCAGCATACAGACGCATAATACTCCTAATGCAGAGTAAAGTCTCTTCTTCACAGCTCAAAGCAAGCTGAGCAGATACTCAGTATGAAGGAATCTGCAGGTTTTAGTTGGAGAGTAAACACAGAAGTTGCCCGACATCTGTCCTGATCTGACATTTTATGAGAGAAATCCTATAATCTTGTGTTACTTGAGCAAAGTCCTCCGTGTCTTGTCATCTTTGTTCCAGAATTGGTGAAATAAGGACAAACTGTGATTGCATGCGAGTATGACAGTGGAGAAGAGCAAACAATTAAAGAGTGCTTATGCTGCTGCAGACTTGTAACTGATGTTAATTTTGATGAATTATGTGCACCGGGTCTTAAAGCGAGCCAAAAATCCTGACTCCCATGCTAAGCAGACTCCCCATAATTTACTTAGCAGCAAAGACTTCAGTAGTCGCTGGAGAGGAGGAGCTGTGGAAATCATCAAGGATGCCTCGAGAGAAAGAGGGAGGAGGAACGCGATGGAGATAAAAGAGGAAAAAGGAAGGAGGTGTCGATTTTTACGAGTACAAAGAACAAGGTCTGCTGCAGCAAATAAACATTTTTCAGATGTGCAATAAGACTGAAAGACCTGCAAGACAACCCCATGATAGTCATAGAAAATGTCAGCGACTGAAGCCTCATGAAAATTACAAATCCTCAGCTGGAATTTTGGCATAGTTTCTCAGCACAGCTAAACCATAATAATTGTATCTGACGTGACTGAAGTAAAGAAAAAAAGAAAGTGTATTTACAGATTCCCAAGGAAGATAGCTTAAGTTTCTTATCCTCGCTGTCGATATTTAAAAATGTCAATCCACATGAGACTTCCAGTACCCATAAAAATGAGCGTAAAGCGAGCAGCAGGGAAGCAGCGAGGAGGTTGGTAGTCGGGCATCTTTGAACTTTATTTTTAGCGTGAATTAATTTCCCAATGATCTGTCAGATGTGACGCCTATATATTGCAGGATGCACAGGCAGAGGGCAGAAACGAGTTCCTTGAGAGACATGGTTTTATTTCCACCAAGACCAGTAAGTTGTATTAAAATGAGTAGTGCTACCTTGTGAATATAATCGAAAGAGCTTTAATAGATCATTTAAGAAGAGATGTATGCAGCGCTTAGCCTTATTGCCCACACTCCAGCAGCTGGAAGAATTTTTTAAATATACCATGATTTATGTAGAACACTTCTTATTAAAGTTTTAAGCACATGAGATATTTAGTGTGTCAGCATTTTCAACAAATGTAACTTCTGTGAATATATTTTAGAAAATAACTACTACACAGTGATCCATTGTTAGGATCTTGCTCTGCCCCCTGCCCTTCCTTTCTTGTTTCCTGATCTGTTTCGGTTTTGTCCTGCCTTTTTGCTTCCCTGTCTGTCACCTCTCTCTCTCTACCTGCACTCTGCCTGCTGATTACCCCAAAGACTGTCAGCTGCAGTAGTCACTGAACTCAGCTCACCTGCCCACAAGCTCTCCTCAATATTTAAACCCTGCTCAGTCACTCAGTCTCCGCCAGATCATCAATTTGCTCTCCTTCAGAAACTCTGCTCACTATTTGAGCAGGACTTTTCCGTCCTTAGCTTTGTTCTGCCATTCAGTTTAGTTCTGTGATCTTCCGTTTGAGTCCATAGTGTTTGTCAGTAGTAGCTTGGTTTAGTAGATTTCCCCCAGTTCAGTTCTCCCTTTATGTATTGTTTAGTTTTCTGCTTAAATAAAACCCCTTTCCTGATTTCACCAGTTTGCCTGTCTCTCTCTGTGCCTGCGTTCTCCAGCTCCCCCTTGTAACATCCATTATCTGTTTACTATTTAAAGGACAGGAAGAATTAGAATATTAAAAAGTAAAAATCTGTTATAGCACAGTGTAGTGTGGCAATTATGTAGCAGCAGCATGTTGTAAAACTCATTTTCTTTTATAACATCGACAGTCAGCAGACTCAGGCTCCGTCCAGGTATAAATCAAGCCAAAACATCATTGCATCCATTCATTATCCAAACCGAGAGGCGGGCAACTCCCAGGACATAACAGGACCATAACAAAGAGACAGGCAAGCATTCTGCTCACATTATGGCCATTTTAGAACCACTAATTAACCTACCATTCATGTTTTAGACTGTGGGAAGCAGCCTCTGGAGAAAACCAAGGAAATGACGCAAATTTCATAGAAAGGCACCAAACAACCAGCAGCTTCCAACCCAGAACCATGGTGCTGGGATAATGCTAGAGTAAATGCTAAACTGGTGGCAGTACAAGTAAATATGAGGCATGCAAACAGTAAACTGACTGAGTAATGTTGGTTACAGGAGAGCTATATGTCTGTCCAAAAACTAAACACTTGAATAGATCGAACATTCGTCACCGAAAGCAGCTGGTCACACCAGACCGAAGGCTCATCCTATTTCATTAAGTTCAGCCTCCTGTACCCACTGGCTCGTGACTTAGAAATCGATCTGGGTACATCATAACAAAGAACGTCTCATTTTCTAAAATGCAGGAGACTTCAGAAGTTTTGCTGGAGGAGCTATGAGCATGGATATACAGCTGTACCGTCACTGTGTTGTTGATGAAGACTTTTCTGCAGCTGCAACACAAAGCTGGCATATACAAACCATGTCTCCAGCAGGACTGACAACTGTGTATATTGTGTATATATAGCTGGGTCGAACTGTTCCAGGATCTAGCAAACCCAACAACACCACCTGAGGATTCTCACCCCAGGAAGTATTATATTAAATCTGGACTACAACCTTGGTCATACAAGTCCATTAACAGAAATAAGGCAGAGAAAATCTAAAGAAAGTGCATTCACTGAATAATTAATTGAATGCTGCATGCCTGAAAGTGCCGGCAAATAGAATAGCTGAAAACAAAGAGAAAGAATAAATTCATTCTATAAAAATTCTGTTTCACAATTCAATTCCAGGACAATAAAATTAACAAAGGAAGGGGAAAATAGACAGAAAACAGCAGTTGGGAGGTAGCCAAATACTTAACAGTGTCCAGGAGTGCCACAAGTTACCAACCACTACAAACTGGTGGAAGATGAGATACCACGACAGCCTGTGAAGTAAAAATCAATCTAGAAGGTCTAACCTCCACCACCAGCCAGGGAAAATTACAGTTCTGCTCCGAATATAGGAATAAATGCACACAAATATAGGAATAATTGCCAAGGAAATAGTTGGCTCAATCTGAAATACAGAACGAGTGCAAACACAGCAAAGATAAGGCAAGACTTGGACAAAACCAAGGCAAACCAGACGAGCCCTCAGTAGAGGGCAGAACCACGCCCTCTACTGGCGAAAACCCTGTCCTCCCTATACAAATGCTGCAATATGTATCAATTTTGATCATCCTACATATATCCCTTCCTACTTGATCTGCTGACCTGTAATTCCACAACTGAGCAGGGGACCTTAGACTGATCTTCAGTGCCAAGTTTGATTATCCTGACTTCAGCAGTTGCAGAGATATCGGACCGGACATAGCCACATACATACATACGTACATACATACATACTTAACCAGCCAGATACCGCACCGAATGCAATAACCCCGCCGACGTACCCATCAGGCATGGTTAAATAGCAGCCGATAAAAGCTTAAAATGCAAATACAGCACATTCCACATCAATAAGAGGTTTGTGTCATGCAATAACAGTTTACCTCAACTGGCCTTACCCCTTTTTAAGCACTTGTTTAAACCATATTTTAACCTAAAGGTGTTGTGGCTAAACAAACATGATGGTGATCGGCAGCATCCACATAACAAAGAAGCAGAACACCTTAGCATCACAAAGCTGAGCCAAACAGATCATCATGAGGCAAACAGGAGATTGTCAAACAAATGCAGCTTAATCCTTATGTGTATATGAGTAAATGCAATCTCCAAAACAGTCAACAAACTTCCAACACCCCTGACTCCATCACCCACCTCAGAGTAACAGATGGAGGCCATGTGGCAGCCAGGAAGCAGAGACAAAAGGCGGCCATAATGCCACAGGTGCTTTAAATAGCCTCAACTAGGGGCTTGGTCATGGGAGGAGTCCACCTGGTGGTGTGTTCAACAGCCATCAGGAAATACTATATTCACCTGAACACAAATGTTCCTACTTCTGTATGACATTCAATATAAAATCACTCACCATTCATATCGTATTATTTTGTGTGCCATGACTATGACAACAATGGCTCTTGAATTATAGGTTAAAATATCACCAGTAACTATCATGAACAGTGTTCTGCTCATCTGACAGAGATCATAAAACACAGTGGTAGGTTACAATAAAACAGTGGAGGATGCTTTAAAGTGACTCTCTGAGGCTGGGATGTCTCATTTCAGTAAATACCAGTTGGGAAGGAAATGAGGAAAATTGCAATTAGTGAAATAGGATTCGAGGTATGTAAGGCTTGTACTACATGCAGTAGGAACACGTGCTCAGGTGAGTTCGATCTTTCCTGATGGCTGTTGAACTCACCCCACAGAAATGGGTCGACTCCTCCCATTAAATTTATTTAAAGCACTTGTGGCAACATGGCTGACTTTTTGTCTCTGCTTCCTGGTTGCCACATGGACTCCTCTCTGTGGGTCTGAGGTAAGTGATCTAGTCAGGATTGCTTAAATGTTGCTGGCTGTTTTGAACATTGTGTGACTAAGGTGCATTTGTTTGGTCATCTCATGTCTGCCTCATTGTATTGCAACACAAAAGTTTGTCTGCTTTTGGGTAATGTGGATGCTGCCGATCCTCCTCAAGCCTGCATGGCCGATACACCGTTATATCAAGGTGTGAGTTATTTTAGGAAGCAGTAAGAAGGGTGTGATATCTGAGGTAGATGGTTATTGCATGTTATAAACTTGTTTCAACTTTGTTATTAATGTGCAATGTGAGTTTTTTTTTTTGTTATTTTTGTTTGACTGCTGTTTTGCCTTGGTGGGGCCTTGGTGTTGATTCGTCAGCCTTTGTCTTGTGTTTGTGTATTGATCCAACTGTATTTTTTGAGTATGTTTGTGTCTGAGCAGTAGTTCTGGCTAACCTCCTCTGGTAGAGCTGGTTGGAGATTGGTTACTCTATTTTGGTTCTGTTCACAGGTTGTAGTGCTGAGAGCACTTGGGTATAATATTGTACGCCTGTTTGCAGCGGTTGCTAATTGCCTTGAGTAAGTTGGTGCACTCTTGGAACACTCTTAAGTGATTAGCTGCCTCCCTACTTCTGACTTCTGCCCTCTTCTCCCTGCCCTTTGCTATGTTTTTATTGTGTGGGAAGTGTTCTTGAAAAAAGACTTGCGGTGTTCAACAGAATTTGTTGTAATCTTCTAGTGCATTTTCATAGACTTGAACTAACTCGTGTGCATTTTGAACTGTACTCTCTCTGTGAGCACTTTAAGCTTTCCCGCATTCAGCTGATTATCCAATAAATTAACTGTCTTTTCTTTTGGACCACATCTGTCTTGTTTTGGTTGACAAACTTGTACCTGTGTATGAACAATGTGCTAGTCCAGGTTTTAAATAATTCCTGGGGTGAGACTCCACAAGCGTTGTCAGGTTTGTTAGATTCGCCCTTCTACCTCTCCACGTATAGAAAAACCTCTGGCCTAAAGGCACTGAATTGAGCAAAGGTGCACTTTAATACAAAATAACATCTCGCCAAAAGGAGCAATGAAGCGTTCTGACTCTTAAAGTTAGCATTGATTTTAAGACTCTGAATCTCAACCTAACCAAGCGAAAAATTCTGACATGATCAGTGTATTATATAATCGAGAACCAATTATGTCATGAATAAATTGGACTTTCAGTGGTTTTCAACTTCTATGGCTGTCACCAGACAGTTAAGTTGACCTAACCAGATGCGGTAACACCATGGATTACCACTACTAGATGGAATCATACAAGAAAAATTGAAGAAAAATGCTTTTAGTTATTCAATATTTCATGATTCTGCTACTTTCTCCATATGTTCCTCATTGGTGGAGGATCACTGGAGGATTATGACATCTGTGTTGTGTTTAAAGACATACTCCAACAGCTGCAGGTGCAGTCTACTGGATGATTAGGAAGGAAAAACAAAACGCATGACCAAGTTTACTCATCACTAACAGTGCACTTAGCATGTTAACTAGCTCTGTTCATGCCTTATGCAGGAAATCAACCATCAGACAATCAGTCAGGTGATTTGTGAGGAAATCCGGTACCAACATTTGCATAAATGTGCCAAATTATAATATCTGTAAATGCAGACAGGTGACACATTAAAGAGAAAAAAACAACAACAACAAAGTATCTTCGGAAGGTGTTGGCTGTGTTCACCGTACCTTGGAAATTATCCTCCAAGTCTGTGGAAATCTTCTGGAGGGACGGATTCTACCAAAACATATTTCCTCATTTGGTGTTTTGTTGAAGGTGACAGAGAGCAGCGTTGAACAGAATCTCCCATAGGTGTTCAAAATCAGATCTGGTGACTGCAAAAGCCACAGCGTATGATTATATGATGATCTTTTAAAGCATTTAGTCTTCCCTCGTGTGCCATAGATGGAGGTGTTGTCATCCTGGAATAGACTATTAAGACAGAACTGTTTCAGGATGGGATAAAAGTGATCACTTTAATTTGTCACTTATCTGTATTGCACATTAGGGATTTTAATAAGCACCGTAGCATGCTCTCCACTACACCTCTTTGCCATTTCTTTTCCTCATGTAACCTCCTAGATCAGGTGTCAAACATGAGGCCCACGGGCCAAAATCGGCCTGCCAGAGGGTCCAGTCCGGCTGGCAGGACGACTTTGCAAAGTGTTAAAATTACAGAGAAGACTGCAAATTTTAAATTTGTAAAACTATTAATTTAAAATAGTTCCCACCAAGACAAGTGGCTTTGATCATAAAGTAAAATACTAGATTGCTCCTTGTTCTTTTGTCAATTTGTGTCTTGTTTTTTGTCCTTTTTGACAGACTTTTGTCTTGTCTCTTATTTTGCCGTTTTGTTCCTCACTTGTCGTTTTGTGTTTTTTTTTTGTCTATTTTTTTTGTCATGTTCCTTTTTTTGGTCAAAATGTTTCTCTTTTTTTTTTTTTGCATTGTTTCTTGTTGTGTCTTATTTTTGTCATTTTGAATCTCATTTTTGTAACATTTGATGTTGTTTTTGTCTGACTTTTGTCACTTTGATCATAAAATAAAACACTATATTGTTCAATTCCAGATACCTGCGACTAAAAGTTTTGTGTCTTTGTAGACACTCTGTGATCTGGAAGTTGTAATGTGGAAATGATAAACTGAGGCTGAATGTTGCTGAAATCAAACTTATTTTTCTTCAGAAAATTCCTGTTGTTCATAAAGTTTTGTAAAAAGAATTCCTGAAATGTGATTATTTTCAGAATGGACTTTTTGCACTAAAACAAATGAAAAATTGAGTTGTTATTTTTAGATTATTATGCTGTGATTTTACTGGTCACTTGAGATGAAATTGGGCTGAATGTGGAACCTAAAATGGGTTTGACACTCCTGTCCTAGATATTTTGTACTGCATCAACCCCTATTTTTCCCCATTTTATTGCATTTAATGACATTTCATTTGAGGTTTTCCCTTTTGTCGTTACAAGAGATGCTAGCATAATCGTGTAGAAAATAGATTCATTCACTGTCTTCATATGAGAAAGATGCAGTTATCAATATCAGTCTTATATCTTTGCGTTAAATATGGCAAACATTACTCCTACTAGAAAGATTCAGTGACTCACCAGTGGAGCAAAGGAGTTCATTAGCTGTTTCAAAACCATAATACTCCACTGTGGGAATTTGATTTAATATATGAGCCGTATGTGAATAAGTTAGTTTTAGGTTGGATTGTTTAAAACTTCAGAGTTTCTGTGTAGTCAATACAGTCCATCTGAAACTGAATAAACTAAGTCAAGAGAACTTATTCTAGAACAAGTAAGTTTAGGTTAACAATGTTTGATTTTATTCAAATCCTATTCTTCAAAGCTTGATGAAAACATTAACCAAAGTAGATGCAGACTGATTCATTTCCAGGGGATTCGACGGCATCGCTGTCTGCTTGTTTCTATTCTGTATGTTTGATTAAATTCAAGGATCTTGAATTATTCTTTCAGTGATCAAACTGTAGAACATTTCTGCCAAAACAAAGCGACTGACTAGCATTGTGATGCAACGAGCAACTAAAAAATTACTGATTTTTCCTTTTTAAACACTAATTCTCAAATGTACTCTGTCAAAAATCAGCAGAGGGGAGGCTCACCTGAAAAAGAAAAGAATGCCACATGAAAAATATATCTCAAAATAAATATTCCATCACTAGTTTTGATTCTCTGAGACATCAAATTCAATATTTAAGAATTTGCATTAAATTTGCAAACATTTTCTGAGGCGCCGTTACGGATATTCTGCATAAATTGTTTGGAGAATGCGAAATAAAAGAAAAATGATTCCAATCTATGTTGAACCGCCATGATTTGGACTGTGACAGATTAGAAAAAAAGAGGTTTTCTCCATAACCTGTGAGCAGCAAACCAGCTGGCACAGAGAAAGAAAATGGTGCTCTACTCTCCAGTGAGCTCACCGCTCAGCCAAGACACCTGGGAACGGTGTCAGCGCTCGCTCCAGGGCACGTCTCCATAGGGCTGGCAGGTGGGCAGCCAATCTGAACCAAAAATAAATAAATTGAAAAATGGAAAAAAAAAAAAAGTCCACATCCAAAGGGGAAAGCTTTGAATTGACCCTCAAGAGAAAAGGAGACGGTGATCGGAGTTTGGCAGGCTGCTGCCTCTTGGCCTGAAACGCACATTATCCTTTATACATCCTGCTTCTTCCACCCATTCAGTTTTACAGTATGTTGTTGATGGAGGTGTTGCCAAGCATGAATGATAAATATTCAACAAACTTACTGACATTTTACCCGATTGCCTGAATTTGCCTTTTTGTCCACTTTAGCTCACTGCCTTTACTGTGATGTGAAGATTCGGTCGGTTCTGTTTCGGTAATAAAACGCCTACGATAGCGTTTTGGCTTTGGGAAAATGTCCAGATGACAAAAAAGTGACTTCATTATAAGAATTTCTTAATGGTGGTAATAATAAGCACAATAGACATTCAGTTAAAACTGGCAAGAAAGTTACTGCAGCTCCTTCACTTTCTCTACTCTCCATTAGCAACTAAATAAATAACTCTGAGCTTTGAGTCCTTCTGAAGTTTTGCCAAACGTGCACGATAAATGAAATGTGAAAAGACCAAAGTACTTGAAAGCGACTCCATTACACGATGCATGAAGGTTTATAATGTGCAGTACACAGCCAAATTATTCACATGATCTATATTACTGAAGAGACTGAAGAAATGAAACACAATACCTTCTTAAAATAGTCAGAGATGCAGCAGAAGCCCTCACAAATCAATCTGCAGGATACAAACAATGCTCTTTTTTTTCCCTTTAATTAATATTCAGGGTCATTATATAAATTTGGGATTTTTTTTTAACATATGGTAGTTGACATTTTTGCTGTTTTCAGGACTAAAACCAGCATTTCTTTTATTCTAACCAAACACCACATGGCATTTTTCCAGAAATATTATATACACAATTAAGTAAGATTGAAATTGAAAGTTATTTATAAAGATATTGTAGTAAACCTGTTGACTGCTTTATATTAAATAAGTCAGAAAGCCTTGGGGTCTTCCAATCTTTTCTTCAGGAGGAAATGACATCATGTGGAGCAGGTCATGTGATCTGGAATTAACACACTTCCTGGTGTTTTTGTAATGGGGAACACAATCAAAACAATTTTTGAATCTACTCATTTTATTATTGTTTAGCCAATTAGAAGGTGGTTTTTATTAAATTTGGACGGTTATTTAGTTGACATTTTAGTGATATCCAGTCATTTTTTATTAAGTGATTGTTTCCATATTAAATAATTCTGGAATTTGTAAAGACACGATCATAATGAACATAAACTTTTTTTTGTACTTTTGATAAAAATGTATGCACGATATATCCCATGGACATCAAAAGTCCCTCAGTAATATTTTGACCCAAATAACTGCTTTCTCTTCTGTCCAAGTCCCATAAAACTGAAAACTCTTGTATCGCTTTCTGCAGAGGACATGTGAGAGCTCCTGACATAATTCCCGGTGGGATCAGAGCTCTGTGGCACTAAAATTTGGCACTAAAAGAATCCGCCTCAGTCATATTTCTGTGGGAACAACGTTAAGGACCTCAGTGCACCTCCCTTTCATACACCCTTGTCTGTCATCTCCACTTCACTCTGGAGCTTTTATTTGTATTTTATGTCCTTTTTCCCTCGTGAATTCACCGGATCGCACCGCTGATATACTCCCAGCAGCCCTGTTATCGGGACGTTTTCAAGAGTGTGGTTGAAAATAGAAAAGAGGCAGCTGGCAGGTTGCCTCACTGTTGTCACCTTTGGGTTACTGATAAAAATTCCTGCAGCAGCCCCCATGTGACCGACCATCCCCCATGACGGCGCGAGCGTTTGAGCACTTCATGTTACCGACTTTTTCTTTCTGAGCAAAGCTGAAGATAACTGCTCATTTTGAGCTGAATCAATATTTAACGAAAAGATCAATGCTCATACGCGAGTGAAACGGACGAGTGCTCTCTCTCTCTCCACGTCTGAGTGAAGCACTTGAGACCCTTCCCTGCCTTTTCAAGCTGCCTGCATAATCATTTCTCCTCTGTTTGTTTAGCAAGACAGTCCTCTAATCGGTTCATGCACTGTAAATGGAAAAGACTAATGTGACAATTACTCCAAACAGTAACCATTCGTCTGCTTTAATTTGAAGTTTGTCTTTCTGCTCTGGTAGTAAATGCCACGTCATCCCTCACACGCAGAAGGACGCTTTAAGGTGCTCTAAATATCAGTGCATCATTGTGAATACAGGCCCTAAAAAATGGATTTCTAAAAGGTTCCCTAAAGGTTTCTGTGCCGTCTGAGGGGGATGTCATGTGCTCTTCATCGCCAGCTTCCCTTTCTCAGAAATAATGTAATAACTCACCTTTTACTTTCACCATCTGAGCAATTCTCCTCTCAAGTGTTGTCATTACTTCGGGACTTTTGGATTCTATACAGATCCAGTTTAAAGCCTCACTCCAAAAGTTAATGGAATTTTTGGATCATGTTTGGCCTTGTTCTGTTCTTCAAATTGCTGAATTAATTTGCAGTATGCGCCGCTGAATTTTAAACACTGCGTTGGAGCAACTCTTTAGCAGCTACTTATTCTATCAGCTGCACTCTCTGACTTTCAATTTAATCCGGTTGACATGTTGACACACGACTTCCATACGTTCCCAAAGCATTAAAAATGGAATGTATTCAGAGCAGCCAAGGATGAAAAGATAGAAGTTATGTGAGTTATAAGACATTCATGGGAGCAACAACTCATTATGCAGCTGAAGTTGTTAATGAAATGTGAAAGAAAGACAGAAGCAAGCGGTGAATTCTTTCTATATTTTTTCACTTTGAGTGCTGTAGGAAATGAAATTATGGCTCTTTTCCATCTTCCCATGGCAAAATTAACACACTGTGACAGGTCTGTATGTCAGCAGTGTGAAGGGTCAATCTATAATTGAGGGACTTTTGAAGTCCGTGGGATAGATCTTTCAAACATTTTTATTAAAAGTAAAATACAAAGTTTTTTATGTTCATTTTGATCATGTCTTTGCAAATTCCATAATTATGTATTATGGGAACAATCATTTATTAAAAAAATTATGATTGAATATCACTAAAACGTCAGCTAAATAACCGTCTGAATTTAATAAAAACCACCTTCTAATTAGCTAAACGATAATAAAATGAGCTGATTCAAACATGGTTTTGTGTTCTTTTTGTTAAGTTGAGGTAATCATGACAGATATTTTTTTGGGAATTTATCAAATTTTATATGGAAAATAACAAATTGTATCTGCTTCCGAGAAATCCCTTTCCACTAAGTTCCCCATTATAAAAGCACCTGTCCAGGAAGTGTGCTAATTCCAGATCACATGACCTGCTCCACATGATGTCATTTCCTCTTGAAGAAAAGACTGGAAGACTCCAAGGCTTTCTGACTTATTTAATATAAAGTAGTCAACAGGTTTACAACAATATCTTTAGAAATAACTTTCTATTTCAATTGTACTCAGTTGTATATATAATATTTAGAAGAATCTTTCGATAAAATGTCATGTGGTGTTTGGTTATAGGCGGCCATGTTGGTTTTAGGCCTGAAAACAGCAAAAATGTCAACTATGATACAGAAATTCTGCAATTATATATTGACCCATTTACATTTTCTCAACTTTCTTGTGTTAATTTTTTTGCTCAAAAGCAGGAAGACTTTTTTTATTTATATATGAGCATGCAATGTTCTTTAACTCACTCATGAAGCAAATGTAATTTTACTTGATTGCGTTTCTAGATTCAATAAGGTAATCAGGCCTTTGTTTCTTCCAGTGTCGTGGTCATCTTATTCTAGCATTTATCTCAGCTTTCTATGTCTAAAATTATGAGCTACAGTCTCCGCTCTGTATACAGTAATTGCTGGTTATTAATCAGGCTTGGATAGTTGCCTGATTGCATATTTAAAAGAACCATTTGAGAGGTCCAAGTAGCACTGGCCTGCAGGTCTTCAGTCTCAGAGCTGTTGTTGGTGGAAATTGCATTTTGTAATCATTAGCGTGGGAAGAGAAACTGACAAAAGTAACAATTTGAAAAAAAAAAATCTACAATTCAAATTTTGGTTCAAGTGCTTGTGGACACATCACTTTGTTGAAGTATTAAAAAGTATCTTACATTTAAAAGATTAACATGCTGCATATGTGATTTTCTATCTCGCTTTGGCATTCGGTAAAAGTTTAAAAGAACCGCTCAACCCTGAACTGGAAGCGGTTTCTGGCTGATTCCATTTTTGGTGATATTTTTACTCACTTTTTACCTCAGCATAAAGTCCTGCTCTCTATGGAAACATCATGACCACAATGAGAAGCAGAGAAACCTCAACAAGTCTTTTGTGCATTTATCGTGCCAATAAAATTGATATTCTTTTATTTCCTTTTTAACAAAAATTCTAAAAAGCCTGGATTGAGCATGTTGAAGATTTTTCCAGGCGTCCGCAGGGAAAAATGGTACATTTTTGATTTGGTTTCATTTTTGTCTCTTTTCTGCTCTGCACAGTTCAAAAAGTCCCTGAAATGTTTTAACAAGACCTTTGCTTGGAGCTGCGTCACTGGTCAGAGCAAAAGGTTTTGTAAAAGTTTAAAACAAGACTTTTAAAATAAAGTGAGTTAGATGAAATGCCTTCATTTTAAGGGACTGCACAGTGACTTGGTTGGCATTGGTCGGCTTGCAGTTAGAAGATCCCCTGGTTCGCGTCCTGGCCTTCTCGGCATCTTTCATGGGCTGTGTCCGAAATGGCATACTAACGTACTACACACTCAATGAGTATATACTGTATACTACGTACTATAAGTATGATTAGAATGCCGACCGTTCACACTGTAGTATACTACTACGTTTCCCATAATGCATTTCAAACCTCCGACGACAAAAACCGAAAGTACGGCTATCAAATATCTCGGCTGAATGCCGGCTTCAGGTCGATTTTATGCTAACAAACAGTCGCATAATTAATATGGCAGTTTCAAGCTGGCACTCCTCATGCAGTTATTAGCCAGATTATGCGAATCGTTTCAATTGTAGCTGCAGGCTACTGGAGGTAGCTGCTACTTGTTCTGTATGCAAAGCGAGCTGCTGCAACTAGCTGCTAGCATTCAGTAGCACGTTGTGAGGCGTCTGACAAATTTAAAACGTTGGTCAGAAAATGCCTATTTCTCAAATCTGTGGGGTGATTAGGATGACTACTTAACCACATAACATAAAATAAAAATCGCCCCGGTCCAGCCACATATCCCGCGGAGGCTTGCATTTCGGTGGATTAGCATTATGGGGCGGTTGAGTATGACTAGTGTGGTCACCGCGCGTACTTAAAAATTTTCCGGATATAGTATACATCTGGGTATTTCTCGCGTACTCAGTCTTTTCGTACTATCTAATGTGAACGCACTACATACTTATTTTGACGTCACATTAGTAGTATGTCAGTATGCGATTTCGGACACAGCCATGGAGTTTCCATGTTCTCCCTGTGTGGAGCTTCATTTTAAGCTTAGATTTGGTTAAATTGTTTGAAATGGCTCAGTACAGATAAGTACTTTGGATACTGTCAAAAAAAAACTTGAAAATCGGATGCTTGTTTTTAAAGTATTTGGCTTAAATAACTCAAAGCCTTGGAGTCTTCCAGTCTTTTCTTCAGGAGGAAATGACATCATGTGGAGCAGGTCATGTGATCTGGAATTAACACACTTACTGGAGAGGAGTTTTTATAATTAGTTGAAAGTCATACAATTTGCTATTTTCCATATAAAATGTGATATGCTGGCCGAAAAAGAAATATGTCATGATTATCTCAACTTAACAAAAAGAACACAATCCAAACCATTTCTGAATACTCATTTTATTATTGTTTAGCTCATTAGAAGGTGGTTGGTATTAAGTTAAGACGGTTATTTAGTTGACATTTTAGTGATATCCAGTCATTTAAAAAAAAAAGTGATTGTTTCCATAATAAATAATTATGGGATTTGTAAAGACATGATCATAATGGACATTATTTTTTATTTTTTTTACTTTTAATAAAAATGTATGCAACATGTATCCCATGGACTTCAAAAATCCGCCTTCTATTACACAGGAAAAAAGAAAATAAAATGGCTCATAAAGCATCTGGAGAAGCATAATTTTTATCTGCAAGCCGCTCCTCAAAACCGTATTATTGCACAACAAAATTGCAACAGCAATCCCATTTACAGGGAAGCATAATTGCAACCAGATTTTAATTTGTGTTGATACAATTGTTAACGGATTTAAAGTGTGTGGCACAAGTACATTAAATCAGTAAAATGTTTACAGGTTTCCTGAGCGTCAGTAATGTTGAATAACACACAAACAAAAGTAACCAGCAGCAGCTGAACTTGTTGCAGACAGAAATAAAATCAGTCACATAAATCACAGTTTATCCTGTTGTATTATTTCCATGCGTGTTTCAGTTTTGACAACAAAAAATGTTGTATTGCATCTCTGATTTAGTTTAATGCAAACATTAAAAGGCACATACACATATCCTGGGCAGCCTTTCTGCTGCATTACTGATGATTTGGCATGTTTAGACCAGAGTAAAGACTCTGTAATTTAGAATATAGTTTAATGTGGAGATCAAGTGTAGTTGTGAGTGAACACGACCTTGAGTGAAAAGCACTAGAGCCATGGGTGCAGGAAGCTGCAATACAGATCAGAGTTTCTCGGTCTTTGTTTTGTCCTGTTCTGAGTTACCGGTTCCATCAGTTTTAACAAATATCATTAAGTCTGACAAGGTTCCTGCTGAGTTCAGCAACAAGACTGAACCGTATCAAAATCTGGGAATTTACTGCAGATGAATTTCCCCTGAGAGTTCTGGCAGTGGTGTGAAGCTGGGAAAAGTAACACCTGTCACAGCCGCGAAGGTAAAATGAAGTTTTTTCAGATCAAAAGTAATCAAAAAGTGCTGATAGAGCAACATGTCAGAGAGTATCAGAGAGAATGGACAAGAGGCTGGGACACAGAAATGAGAGGGAAATTGTTGAGAACTTAACATAATTCGGAGCATGTGTAGGAGGATCTGCCAACCTCTTCAGTTAATTTCTATGCTGTGTTGCTGCCGACTGTGCTTTTGTTAAGACTTGGACAAAGCTTCTGGGCGAATCGGCAGCATTAATACAATGAAGGATTTGTGGTTCAAAATCTGTGTGTGGTGCTGCAGCTAAGTGGACGTTCCTGTTCTCAACATACTTTACTTCATGCAGCAGTAAGGGTTCATTTGGGGGTTTAAACCAGGGTTGTCAAACAAACGGGCCCGCCGGAGGGTCTAACCCGGTCTGCCGGATGATTTTGTAAAGAGTAAAAGTTACGGAGAAGACATTAACGGGAATTTGTAAAACTATAAATTTGAAATAATTTCTAGACCATGACAAGCTGTTTTGATCATAAAGTAAAATACTAGATTTCTCATTATTCTTGTCATTTTTTTCTCATTTTTGTAATATTTTGTCTTGTTTTTGTTTTTTGTCTGACGTTTGTCGTGTTTTTGTTTGTAATATTTTGTCTTGTTTTGGGTCATTTTTTGTTAGGCTTTTGCTTCTTGTCATGTTTTTGTCAATTTGTTTCATGGTTTTGTCATTTTTTTTTAATCTTGTTTGAAAATTTTTTGCAACTTTTTTTGTCTCATTTTTTTGTCACTTTTTTGTTTTGTTTCGTGTTTAATGTCATTTTGTTTCTCGTTTTTGTTGTTTGTGTGTCATTTTTGTAATATTTTGTCTTGTATTTGTTGTTTTTAGTCTTTTTTTTTGTCTGACTTATCGTCTGCATCACATTTTTGTCCTTCTGTCTCATTTCTGTCATTTTGTGTTTTGCTTTATTCATTGTTTTGTGTATCATTTTTGTCATTTCCTGGTTTTGTCATTTTTTTTGTCTTGTTTGTACATTCTTTTGTCATTTTGTAATTTTTGTCTCATTTTTTTTGTCATTTTTGTTCCTCTGTTTTGTTGTTTCTGTATCATTTTTGTAATACTTTGTTGTTTTAATAAACAAAGTAAAATGCTATGTTATTCAGCTTCAGATAGCTGTGACTAAATGCTTCGTGCCTTTGTAGACACACTATAATCCGGAAGTTGTAATGTGGAAATGATAAACTGAGGATGAATGTTGTTGAAATTGAACTTCTTTTTCTTCATAAATTTCGGGTTGTTCATAATGTTTTGTGGAAAGAAAGCTCCTTAAATGAAAACATTTTCAGAATGTACTTTAATGCACTAAAGCAAAGGAAATATGTGGAGTTGTGGTTATTTACAGGTTATTATGCTGTGATTTTACTGGTCCGGTCCACTTTAGATCAAACTGGGCTGAATGTGGAACCTGAACTAGAATGATTTTGACTCTCCTGGTTTAAAGAAAAATGCAAAATCAGACTGAGAAGACTTTTCACTGTGACAATCACAACAGTCCTGACTACCTTAAATAGCTGAAAGTAAGCAGTAAGAATTGAATTATTCTGTTGTCGTGACCATTTTTCTCTCTCATTACTCCTCATGGTTGAATCCTTCTGCATTTCTGTTCTGTTGTTGGCCACTAATTGGACAGGCGATAAACGCTGCTGGTACAGGCAGATAATTGGTCAGAAGTTTATACAGTCTGTGTCCAATGCTGTTATTTTCCCTACAAAAAGAAATAAATAAAAATAAAGGAAGTTAAAGCAATGGCAAAAAATAAATAAAAATGACTCACAGAGAGGACAGCATGAGATATGAGTGCCGTTTGACAGTATCCCACAATAGAAGTGGAGTGTAGAGCAAAAAGCTTCTTTCATGTCCTCTCTGTCCTTCTTGCTAGATTGCTTCGGGCCAATGAATGAGCTTTGTTGCCTTCTCCGATGGGTTTTTAAAAAAAACAAAAAAAAAAACAACCGTACACACAGAGATCCGGTTTGATCAGAGCCAAGTGATATATCCAGACCAAAGTGAGATGGCTTCTTCAGCCATCAATGGCGCTCGTGCTTTCCACCACCATATGGGCTGTATTATTGCTCTCAGTTAAGGATGTGCCTGGCCAAATGCCGCCTCTTGGCAGAGCAAGTCCCTGTTGCCGCCTGCCAGGTACACAATTGGACAACAAGATATGGCACGTGGCCACTGACAAATGGTAGTCTCGAACACATGCTAGGAAGGATGGGTGGCTTTCAGTCCCTGGATTACGAAGTCTGACGACAATTCGGCTGTATTTTAGTCGGTAAGAGTTTTGCAAAAATGTGACTACATATACAGAACCTGTAAGCATTATGAGCAGGGAACATTTTCCCTTCCCAGCCCACGTTAATCAGCCAGATGTGGGTGGATATCCTGTCAAACACACTGTTTATTCTCCCATTAATTACAGTCATGGATGAATCCTGCATTCACTTGATGTGTGGGTTTCCACTTCTCTAACTGTTAGGTGCTATGACTCATTTGTCACGAATTCTTTTCTCTCAGCTTTGCAACTTTTTTTCCACCATCCTCATATCTCCCTTTTTTTTTTTTTTTTGTAAATAAGGCATGAGAACAGTCTGTGGCCTTTCCGTGTTAGATTGTCCTTGTCCATAAACTCATTTTCCACACAGCAAAAGCAAGAAAACAAATCCGCTGCAATGTAAATAATTTAATAATCAGCAAGAAGTACATCCGAAACTTAATGATGTGATTTATTTTCAGAAGATCCAAATGCTTTCTCTCAGCGGGTGCTGTTCCTCTGTAGTCGGCAGAGACGGCTAAAGTCAGCAGGGAAGCCCGGTGACGGACATGTGAGGACCCGAAATGTCACAACGAGGAAGGGAGAAAATGAGCCAATTAGAGGCTACCTGCCCAAAGGCCCATGACCTCCAATCAAACAATAGTTTAAAGGTTATTTAAAGTTCATATGTCCGCGACCCTGGAGGTGAAAAAATGTCCGACAAGCCAGTGGTCTCTGGTGCCCGGTGCTTGTTAGCTGTGTGGCGATGCAGTCTTTGAGAGTGACATGAGATCTGCTTTGCTGCCTTCTTAGCCTACGAGAGGGAAACCAGGAAACTGAGGTGATCCGGATCACCTTAATGCAGCTTCATTATCCAGTCAGCGCTGCCTCCAAGACTGAGTCGGGTCGTATGAATACAGCCAAGCTTGCAAAGTTGTAACATAGATAAATTCAGTTCAGCAGGCTTCTGAAACGCTTTGACGTTCCTACCAGAGCTATGCCTGCAGTGTCCATACAGAGACCTGAATTCTAGATGTAAATTTGGCTTCAAATGATCCACTTCATCACCCTGAAAAATCACTGTTTGGATGGTGACATAACTGATTAATAGTTTTAAATTGAAAGCAACATTATGGAAGATTTTCCTAGAAAATAGCTTCAAAAAGTGAGACTGCTGCCCGTCCTTTTCACCTTCTACCTCCTGGAAGAAAGCTCTTCATCACACACACCTGAAAACTGCAGCTACCTCTAAGAACATGCTAGCTTGGTATAAGAGCAACATATTGTCCATTCAGACATTATTTATTGCCAGTTGCTCACCATAAAGCATTAGAAAGAAACTTACAGATGTCATTTCAAAGAGCCTGAAGAGGACATTGAAGGAGCCTAAGAGGGGAAAAAGCAGAGAACGGTTGAGCAAGAAGCTGGACAAGACTATTAAAAATAGAAATCATCTCCATACGAATGTGGCTGAAAAGGCAAATGGAGTTTCTGAAAATCTTCACCCTGAAAGGAAATCTGCAAAAGGACAGAGCCCAGAAATGCAGGAGAAAAAGGTCCATTCATCCCATTTAAACTGAAGTTTCCCCGCAAGCTACGCAATTTCAACGGAAAGACTTCTGAAATTGCTTCAACTGTAGGCCTGTATCCTCTAAATTGTATTAAAGTCCCATCTTGGTGTGGAAATTACTTTTCTTTTTGTTGTTCCGATGATTCAGTACCAGAGAGACGTAAATGGTGCAAAGTTTTATTTAGCTGAAGCTCACAAACGCTAAGTTGCCTGTTGCTGTTCACAGTAACATTGCTGTTTTCTTTTATTGCATTGATTATTTGCTGTTTGTTGCATTAATAATTAATAAGCTGGTGCTCTCATCACTTAGATTTAGAACCCAGAAAAATGTAATGCAGCAGAATCTTATTACCAGCAAATAATTAACCCTGGCTGTTACACAACCAGAGGAAGAGCCTAAACATGTGTAACGGGTTTGGAATGATGATAATTGAACATTTCCACCCCACCATGTCTAACGGTTGCACTGCATTTGAAGAAAGCCCATTTGGAACCTGCAGAGAGCGCTACTTGACAGAGGTCCAATGAGAATATGTTAAAATACAATGAAATAAGAATTATGTGTAAATAAAACAACAATTAAAAATAAATCTAATTTAAAATTTCTAAAATTTGTGACTTAAATCGGTGACTGAATGCCATGCGATTGTATTTTACTGATAATTCCCTCCATCCATTATCAATAGGCCGCTGAATCCTCATTAGAGTCGCGTTTTTTTGTTTTTTGTTAAACATGTACAGGACTCACTGTGGCTCAATCTGATCGTCGTTTTCCCATCTACAGAGCCAGAACTGTGTGTGTTCAGCAAGCACACACCCAGAATAGACGGCTAACATGAAGAGATATTCAGCGAATTTAGCAAAAAAGTGCAACGGCCAAGACTGGCCTATCCTAGTCTTAAATCACTGTGGAACATTAGGTTAAGTCTGAATCCCAAAACCCACCAGCTGGTTTGAAAGGCATGTTGTCTTTAAAAAGTCGCCAAAATTTCACCGTTTATCACAGCCAAGCACTTTGAAAACGGAAAGAATCACACGATTTTCAACTTGTTTTGACAATCTCCAAACCACTTATCAGTACTTTGCCGTTTCATCAGGAAATTTAACCAAATCTGAGCTTAAAATGAAGCTTCATCTATTCTCTATACGCCACTTAATCCTCATTAGGGTCGTAAGGGGACTGGAGTCTATCCCAGCTGACTTTGAGAGAAAGCAGGCTTCACAGGGCTACATATAGACAAACAATCACACTCACATTTATATCCACATGACCAATTAATCTCAGCATGCTTTTGGACTGTGGGAGGAAGCTGGAGGACCCATGCATGCACAAGGAGAACATGCAAGCTCCATGCAGAGAGACTCCAGGTCGGGACACGAACCGCGGATCTTGCAGCTATGAGGCGACACTGCTAACCAGCAAGCTTTTTTTTTTTTTTCTGTTTAGTTCAAATTGTATATTGATAATTACTTCTGTCTGTGGCATTGGATGACTGACAATGTTTATATGGGTAAAGACAGAAAAACTGGTTGTGCTTTCTAACCAGTTTTGGCCATTTGGCTGGCTGACTGCATGACAGACTGGGTGATAAGTATGTCTGATACAAGCAGCCAAGAGCTGAAATGCCTCCACTTCTGCATGCTCTTCAGCATCAGAACTCCTGGTAAATCAAAGAATATCAGAAAACTTTAAATGCTCTAAATAAAACTACAAATTAGATAGCATTTGCACCTGTAATTCAAATTTATAGTGAAGGAGCAGATTGAACTCGAATTACATGAAGAAAAAATAAAAAGCTGAAGGTGTACAGTCATCTGAAAACCAGCTGGGCATGGATTAAAAAGTTACCATTTAAACAACCTTTTGAGGTCTGAGATATATATATATAAATGGCTTTTGCAGATGACATCCATAATTCTGAGCAAGGATGAGGAAAAACAGTGTCAGGCAACAGGCAGCAGCATCCACCATCAGCTGGGTATGAATCAAACTCCCCGGCTGAGTACAAATGACGCCAGATGTTCGCTGTCACTGTGGACAGACACTGCTGTCCAAGCCAGCCTCATATGCATACTGTGAGTGAAAACAAGGGGCAAACTCGTTTCCACACAGCTCGTCAAGATGCTTATTTTTTCCACATAAAATTGTCAATTTAATAGAGATTTTTGTTTTTTGGTTACTGTAGAGAGACTGAACAAAATCTCAGGTTCCAGCATAAAGACAGCATTTAAAACATGGTGACATCGGAGCATAAACTGCGTCTAATTGCTTTAATTACATTCCTCCTGTCAATTTATTTTACTTCTCGTTGGGTGACTGCCACTGTCAGATCAGTTCTTTATGGCCTTCCCACTAAAAATGAAACATTTGGTGTGTCAAGTCGGCCTCCTGCTGCTTCTAAAAAGTTTTGATGATGAAGTTCTGCAAAAACTTTTAGCATCATATCAAAAAAAAAAAGGGTTTCATTTTTGCCTCAGCCCAGTGAACAAGAACAGAGCTAGCCTGCTGGTAAAAAGCTGTTGAAAAACAATATATATCTCTAAACCACAGCAGAGTAAAGTTACTTTAATATTTGCAATGAAAGGACCATTCTCACTTTAGTTAGCTGAATAAATGGCTCTTCTAAATGGGCCCAAAGCTGGATAAAGTTGTCTCGAAATGGAATAAAACTTTACATAAAGTAAAAACAGACCTTATTGTTACAAGACAATAGCTTTAATAGGATAATCCATGCTGCTTTCACACATTGATCTTAAGAAATAACTCTTTAAAGATCAGTTCATTTTAATAACCAAATACCAGTTGATTCTTCAGATTTAGAGAACGGAAAATAACATTCATTTGGTTTATTGTGTCTTAGGAAGCTGGAGGAGGTACAAATTCATGAGTGTGGAGTTTTCACCCTTGTTAGACGTTTTTGGGTAAATATATAATTCTGGGATTTATTGTAACATAGTTGACAAGTATCTAAGTTGACATTTCTGCCGTTTTCAGGCCTAAAATCAACATCTAACCAAATACCACATGGCATTTTCAGAGAAAGATTCTTCTGAATATGATATATACAACTGAATAAATTAAAATTGAAAGTTATTTCTAAAGATATTGTAGTAAACCTTCGGCTAACGAGAGGACAATCGAGTTTGGTAACTTTACTCCAATATGCAGCAAAACACAGTAACATGTTCCACTGCACGCTCTCACTCCAGAACAGTGTCTACCCCAGAAAAACACACAGATTCGGTCATGGCTAGATTTGCGTCCCGGGCGAACCATCCTTTGCCGCCGGCGCCCGTCCGCCCGAGCGGACAGAATGAATGAGTCCGGAACGAAAACACATCCGGGTGGAAACAACTGACGGCGAACAACACACCGGCATCCTCCAGTTCAACTTCAAACCTTCAAACCTGGGGCTACATGGCCTAACCAGATAACACATTAAAAATTAGACGTAGTGACATTAAACACTAACATTTTCACTTACTTTCTCGTTCGTTTTCCAAGTCGTACTCCTGTTCTTGTTTCTACTTCTTCGTCTTCTTCTCACACCGGTGTATCGGCAAAAATAATCCCCAGTAATCCACTTTCGTTGTGGCTTTTTATTTGCAGCATTTCTTTTTTATTTGCAGCGGCGTTTCTTTTTGTTTGCAGTGTTTCTTTTATTTGCAGCGTTTCTTTTTTATTTGCAGCGGCGTTTCTTTTTGTTTGCAGTGTTTCTTTTATTTGCAGCGTTTCTTTTTTATTTGCAGCGGCGTTTCTTTTTGTTTGCAGTGTTTCTTTTATTTGCAGCGTTTCTTTTTATTTGCAGCGGTGTTTCTTTTTATTTGTAGCGTTTCTTTTTTATTTGCAGCGATGTTTCTTTTTATTTGTAGCGTTTCTTTTTTATTTGCAGCGGTGTTTCTTTTTATTTGTAGCGTTTCTTTTTTATTTGCAGCGGTGTTTCTTTTTATTTGCAGCGTTTGTTTTATTTGCAGCGATGGCGGGTCTCGGCCACCGTACTTTCCTTATATACAGAACATACTGACTTTTTATGTAAAGTCCATATTGGGTTTAAGACCAAAGCTAAGTGAGCAACATGTCATTCCTCAACAGTACAGATGTTTTTGATGGCAAACGCAGCATGAGACTGGTTTCACTCGGTGTTACTGATGGTAACACTGAAGTATTTTATCATTATTCAGAGAGAAGCCATTCTTGTGTCTGGGTTTGATCTTTGTTTCCTCTATTTAGACCCTTCTCCTTGAACCATTTTGATGATTACCAAAAGCGCTTCACTGTCAATTACTGAACTTAACCTTTCTACAGGCAGCTTGTATTTTTCAGTTACAGATATGGTGATGTATCGTGTGTATGTGATTGTCTTCTAATATATCGATTATCGCTGCATCGTGATAGTATCGGTATAATGAACCATGTATCGTATCATGAGGTACCTCGTGATTCCCACCCCTGCTCTAGGCAGATTTACACCTGTGCCATAATCCTTTCATTCCCTAGTGATGAATTTAACTCTACGCCATGTGGCATCAGATTTTCTTGTACCTCTCCTGTGTCTTTTGCTCTTGAATAATCTTTTCATGGAGCTGTCTGTATTGTCCTAATAGTAGTTCAGGATGACTGAACCTTCCAGATACAGGTGTCTTTACGCTACAATCACTTGAAACGCATTCACTGCACTTAGATGATCTCCATTTCTATCATCAATAGTCTGAACACCACCTGGGTGCACTTGTATTAAATCAGGCGAGTCACTGAAGAGGGAGTGCAACCACTTATTTTACATTTTGTAGTTTAAATCAGTTGGCATTACTTCGTAGAAATCTGTTTTCAATCTCAGCTGAAATGGTCTTTTTGTTGTTTTCTGTAAATACTTGTCTCACAAAGAGGGTCAAAATGAAATTGACCATGATGAAAGTGTTAAAAAAGCAATAAAAAGGGAAAACTTCCAAGATGAGTGATTCCTTTTCATAGGCACTCGCTGTGTGTGATTTAGCTCGTGTACAGTATGCAGTTAAAGCAGCGTATGGAGTCGGTGTGTCCTCTCATGAACCCTCATATTCATTTCAAAAGACTCTTTGTCTGTCAGACACAGGATTTGGTGTTGAACCTTTTGCCCCACAGTCGACTGTGTGTTAATTTCATGCGTGTTACACTCATGCAGGAGAAAACGGAGCAGAAGGTGATTGAAAAGTGGATCCCCTTCTTCCCACTGCATCCCACATTTAATTTCTTCTAGCCGCTTCCACCTCCCGTCCCTTATTCCCTCTCTGAGTAAGCTTTTCATTACGAGCTGAACTCCAATTCATTTTTTGAGGTGCCCCCTCCTCGAGTGCTGATTTATTTATTTTTATTCCTGACTGACTGCTGCTCCACATTTAATAATCCATGAAATGCAGAAGTTGGAAACAATAGAATCAAAATGGAATTGTTTCCTTATCTTCGTGCCGTTCGGGCCACACAAGTGTTCGGCAATGAGAGGCGCACCGTTTCATGTCTTTTCATAAACCAGTGACGAAGGGTAAAATATAAAAGTCATGCATTTTGATGAGTATCTTTCTGATCAGATTTCTCCTCTAGCCTTGATGCAGACATGTACAAGCCAAAAAAAAAAAAACCCACTCTGATTAATCAGTATTTTCAGTAATTTGTCATCAGAATCTTGCATTTTACAAATGAACGTGAGAAACACAGATTTTTGTGGTGCCCGTATGGTTTCTGATGCACTCTGAATACATGCAGAAAACATCAGTGTCTCCACTGTCATTAATTAAACACCGAAACTTCTCTTTCTTTTTTCTTTTTTTGCATGAAAATAGTAATTGTACAAGTTTTGCCATGAGATGAATCAACTCTGCTTGCTGTAGGATGTTAGCCTAGCCGCGCTAGACAACCCACGGCAACGAATTTAATTCTCTGCCAGGGTGGGTCTAGTTACCCTCCATAAGGCTCGAGGCTGGATTCTCCTAAAACTGGCCGGACCAATCGCCATGAAGTGTAGAGTCAGAAGGCGGGCGTAACTAAGTGACGACAGAGGCGTGACGATTCTGACAGAAACAACCAGCGCACAATAAACAGTTATCTTTCGACTCGGCTTTGGCCACAGCCCTTAAAGATTTGAAGCTAAAATTCAACTTGAAAGATAAACAAAGGACGGCACTGAAGTGTTTCATTGAGAAGAAAGACGTATTTGGACTTATGCCGACGGGATATGGCAAATCCTTAATATACCAGTTGGCTCCGCTGGTTGGGAAGCTAATGGGACTTAGCCACAATCCGCCGGCGCTCTGGGAACTACGTCAGCCTATTCGTTGCACTGATTGGTTGTATACCTACCCAATTGCTGCAGAGTGATTTGAAAGACAATCTTTAAGCCCGCCTCCCTCCCTGTTGAGCGGTCCTAGACCCTTGTGCCTTCAGAACATGGGTCTAGCGCGGCTAGGCTAGTAGGATGTGCAAATCTATGAAGTTTCCAGAAACCACAAACTGAAGACACACAATGATGCAGAAAGCACCACTCTACAAACTGACAGGATTGGTTTTTCAGGTTTGTCATGTATGAAACCCCACAAGTCTGACATACTGTCATTGGTGCACCACAGTTTGAAATAAATGATCCATCATGGTACTGACTGCTTGTTTGGAACATAATGTGTCTTCCAGCATATAAAAAAAACAACATAAGGACATTCTAACGAGATAAACTGAATTTTCAGAGGGTATTTAATACATTGAATGTAGATGCTACTGGCAGCACACCCTTAAATAGATCAACAGTGCTTTCTTTAAACTGGATTTTTCTGTCACAGAGAGACTGATGGTAAAATTAGAAAGATATTTTCAATGACTCAATAGATATATGTTGTCAAAACATAAACGCTGCCTCTTTCATGTCGTTGTAAGGTAGACAATGATATAGATGGACAACTGACAATTGAAACGTTTTTGTAGCTCGACTGCAGCATCTGGTTCTCAAATGTTTTATCCTTTATGTCACTCTTGGGGTGTCTTTGTTAGATTCTATTTTTTACAGTTATATTGTCTGTTCTTCAACTCTACTTCAAAGAAAGCCCCACACGAGAATTCCTATGTGCCCAATCTGTCTATGTGTGCAAATGAAAAATAAAAATAGAATCTTGATTATTTTGGCTCAGAAGGCCAAAAGCTGAAGCGCTTCTCCACCAACCTTGAAACAAGGTCAAGTAATATCAGCAGGTGAGTGTAAAGATGCTAATTAGCAGCAGGCCGGCCTTGTACGTGTTTGACGAGGCCGATATTGTGACTCGTTAACTAATGATCTTAATGAAGGCTCGTTTGCCGGTGAGCCAGTTTGCACACGGTCCTCCAACACTGATCATCTGTTAGGTGTAGTTCCACGGTTGCCGGGGGCTACACTGAAAAGCTCTGCTAATTAACTCAACAGCACTCGTCTATCTCAACTAACAATATCAGCTGGGAGTTTGAGCTTATGTGACGCTCATCTTTAGTAAGATTACCATAGCTAGCAAGATCAGCTGTCACCACACGGTATTAAATGATAGTGATAAATGACAGAACATGTTTTGTTTTATTTATTTGCTCTCAAAAATGTAGTCCAGAGGCTGAATTGGAATCTATTTTACTGGCCAATCATACAAAGGACTTGATTCTATTGTGTTTCTTTGCTCTCAAAGCAAAGGGCGAAACCAGGGCAACAAGTTAAAGAGAAGAAAATGTACGTGGGAACACAGTATATAACTAACATGTGCAGCTATAGACTCGTGCAAAAGAGTCTGACAATAAAGAACAAGGTTAATGCAAGATCTACAATACGAGGTAGGTGGACAATAATGGAGTGGGAATGTTAAAGTAACATGCAAGCACAGAATCGGGAATAAAAAAGAAGAAAATTCAAAGAGCTAAAGTGTATAAATTCAGTTGCAATCAGAATTCTAAACTCTACTTAATCTGTGAGAAGTCTTCGTGATGTGAATAAAGTTTCCCACATCAACTAACGCCTCAGTAAACGGTCAGATAAAATGTAATAATTCATGTTTGAGTGATTTTTAAGAACTAATTTTTGAGCTACTTGAGATGAATTCCAGCCTTTTGAATGTGGATTCAGCTTCATAACTGATTTAACCTGTCTAATCTCTTCTCTTGCATATTCTAGTTGACTTCTTAAGTGCTTTTTGATCGATGATGAAGTGTGTTGAGCTTTTCAGAGACCAATTTCTTGCTTGTTTAGTGTTTTTCCCTCAAAGTCTGTAATAAATCCATCGTCAGATCCTCCTGCAAGTGTTTGCTACTGATGTGTTTTTTTGTTCTCCACAGTTTCTGCCATGTTTAATTCTGTTTCGAGAAGTTCTACTCTTTATACCAGACTAGCTTTAGACTTGTGAGATGCTCCTAACTATAGAAAACCATTTTCTAATGTAATGAAATGATGTCACCTGGATAGATAAGATGTTTACCTTCATCCCAGATCAAGCAAATCCAGTGTCATTATAGAGTTTCCAAGTTTAGCTCCTTTTTCAAATAAACTGGCAGCCTTAAATAGCAGGAACTGATTAAAAACATCTACGTATATACACTAAACAGGGGTTGAATCATCACAGAAAAATCTGTACGTCAGAAGGATTATCTTTGATGTCGTTCATACGATTTAATCTTTTTATGTAAATTCTAAAACAGAATAAAAATAAATGCAGCTCACCAGAATACCCTTATTTACTCTGGAAGACTGCTAGTTTTGATTTAAAATGTACATTAAAAACTAGATTGCAGATCATTTGGTTTTTTTTTTCACTCCGTTTTTCTGGGTTTGTGGTTCTGATAGTTTGAGGAAAAAAATACTGTTATTTTGCAGCTGCTGAAGTATGACAAAGCTCGATTTCAATGTCAAGCAGTGATTGAAAATGCCGCTCAGAGATGCAAAAGGAACTGCTTAGCAATTCTTAGAAGAGATTGGGGTTTATCGACGGCTTGTAGCAGCGGGACGAATCCAGACGGGAAGCTGCTGTTTTATTCTGCGCCTTCGACATGCTTTTCTTCACTGGACTGGCCTCCTCAGGCAAACCCTTCTGTTAACAACATTTTCTGTTTCTCTGTCATTCTCCGTCTTTGTTTTCATCTTTTTCTTCCGTCCCCGTGTCTTGTCGTACAATCTGCCCTTGAACTCGTTTCCCTTAAAGTCTTCTTGTAATGAGCTGTGTAGGAGTCGGTAAAGCGAAACATGATGCATTATTGATCGCAGCCACAGAACTCTGAAGTTGTTAATGACGGAGATGCTCTACGAGGCAATTTTAACCATAGATCAGTCAGAGAGGATGCATAAGATCATTGAGGGCCTTGTCAAGAGTAAAGCTGGCAGATGGGAGTTTATGATTGAACATTATGCCAGCAACACATAAAAGCATTATCTGCAAGCTTGGCAGGCATACATCTGGACTTCTTCCAGCAGAGACGGAACCATGCGTACCGTGTCTGCTTATGTTCCTGTGGTGGCACAGTGTTGAAGAAATTTCACTTAGTCCTTCGAAGTTTGCTGTAGTGGGGTGTTTGTTGGTATTCCGGCGTACGGTGGGCTTACCAACACAGAGCATGAGTCTGTGAAGGAAAGACAACCCAAAATATTTGTAGAGGACACAAATTATAGAGGGTAGGGATGGGATCATATCTGAAGAAAAAGGTGAGTAGTGGTTAATTTGAACAAAGAAGTGATTGAATGAAGGAGTCTGGCAAACGGTTGCAAATCGAAAAGGTGTGACAAGAAAAGGTAGACCGACTATTGTTAGTAGGATCTTCAAATGTTTACTTGGGCTTTAATGGGTTTATTGCATTTCTTCATCTAACTTTTGGTTTCGGCCTTTTGGTTCAATGTGTATGAATATCAAACAGAACTTTGTGTGTGTCAATTTGAAGCTCTACGTTCCCCTTTAGAAACCTCAGCAAAGGACCACATGTCCTTAGTACGGTTCATGTGCACGGCGCAGCTTCGTAGTTGCGGCAGACATGGAGAAATCAGAGCTTGAAATTAAAGTTTGTTACTTTCTCTCAGTTAATTACAATGATGACGGACAAAGACGAGTGAATCGTACGAAAGTCGTTTGCCAGTGTTCTTCAGCTGTGATCGAAACTGTAGCTGGTTGTGTGTCAAAGTGACCTGAAATGCAGAAGGAGCATATATTGTGTATTTTTTTAATTTATTTGAGAGAACATTTGTGTTGTACAGTCCTATTGTGAAGTTGAATTTTCTACATGCTGTACCTTATTGGATATTTACTTCACTATATTTATATATTAGAATAGAGTATAGAATAATTTGGGAAAACAGAATATTTATTTTAGTTTTTTTGGTACATTTTGCTTTTTTTTTTTAATCAGCAGATTGCAGTTAGTTGCAGCAAAAATGACACACATCTATAGTCTGCTCAGTAAACCAACATTTAGCAAAAACAGAAAAGAAACAACCTAATGGAGTGTATTTCTTGGTTTTGCTCTGCCCAAAAGAACACACTGAGATCTTTGAAACCTCAGAGATGCATACCAAACTGTACGCACACTGTAAGTCTATTTGTTGCAGAAGTCGGCCTTTTAATGCAGTGCTTATTTTCACTTTCCTTTACGCTTGTTTTAAAATGTCTCCCTGGAATTTAACTGAGCAATGAAAGCTTTCAACTCCAAACGGACCAAACGTGCTTTTGCAACAGAAACGAGCGGTTAAGGGGGGAAAGAAATCATCTGAACGGAGTTGTTCATGAGTCACTGCGTCAGAAGTCACTGATTCATAAAGACAGGAATGTTTGAGGTAAACTGCAACAAATGGAAAACAATCAAGTCACTAAACGCAATCCAACTCCATTTGTTTGTGTGCATAGACGCTGGAACACTCACACAAAGCTCTCACATTCTATCTGACAGAATATAATGTAGCTGTGAAGCAGAGTTGGGGCTCTGATGAACCCTCCCTGAGGTGCTGCTGTCACTGAGGCCAATCGACCTGTTCCAGTCAGTTCTACCGCTGCGGGAATCAGAAATGATAGACACCTACCAGGCTACATCTGGCGGAAAAGCCGAGCCTTTCGCCGCGCTTCGCTCTGACATGATGATTTATTTCCCTGTCAGGATGCCATGCGGTCAGAATGACTGGCTCAAAAATCCAGAAAATTAAACTTTAGACCTGCAGGTGCATTATTATTTTTGCCAAATTCTGCACTGAAAAACAACTCCATATAAACATGGCACGGCACGGCGCGCAATTCATACTGGGAACGACTGCAAATGGCCTCAGCGGGGGTCGAACCCAACCATCAGTAGGCAGTCCCTCCACTGAAATCAATAGGGGCAGTTTGCAGGTGTAATGGATGCTCTGCGGGCTGATTTACTGCTGACAGGTCCAAAATGAAGCCTGAGCTGGAGGAAAGAGATTGTGTTGGAGAATAAAGGAGAACAACATGCATAAATGATTCTAAAGTGTAGAGCCCGACCGATATGGATTTTTGAGGCCAACATTTGCCCGAAAAAAATTCCAACAACTGATTAACCGGCCAATTAATTAAAGTGTCTAATTAATAAAATAACTTCTTTTATTAGTCCCTTAAGGCAAAACAAAGATGTGAATAACGGGCAGAACATTTTACTGTTTTATAATACTTTGTCCTTTGAAAGATGGGAAAGGAGACATGCATGACTCCGACACTTAACAGCATTTACTGTTTTATGAGAAATTAAGAATATATCAGTACTTAATCTGCAAAACTCTGGCCGATAATGACGATTTTGAATTTAATCAACCGGTCGGTCCTACTGAAGGAATTGAAAGGATTCCACCGTTACTGTTTCTTTAATGGTTTTCCTTTTCTTCTCGGCTGAGTGAAGGGAAAATAAACGGCCATCAGCTGCTTTAACTGAACTGAATATGCTACAGAGAGCTTCAGGTTGTGTTTTCTCCAGCTGGTTGGGCTGATTTTATGTGGCGTGTGCTTGAGTCTAATCTAAAACACTGAACACTGTGGATGAGTGAAAGTTCAGCGCATTCTGCCTGTGCGTCGCCACTGATTCGTACCAGCTCGTCTGGCTGCAGCTGCAGCATGCGGATGTATGGTTTGGTGGGGTAATATCGATTTTTGGGGGAAACGGCATGAAGCTGAGCGCATTATATTAAGATTTAAACTTTAGTGCTTGCGTCTTTTGTGATCCACTGTCAGCATGTCAGTTGGAATTCTTTTCTCAGCAAGAAAGATCACACAGTAATGCATGAGTGGAAACAAACTGCAGTGGTTGTAGTAAATATTGATCAGAAACAGAGGAAATGGATTTTCAAAGTAAGAGTCTTCAAACGGGGCTTGACAAAAAAGTAATTTCTCCACATTTATGAGTTGTCTGCCAAATCTTCTACTGCACATTCAATTCTGTGAACTTCAATGAGCTAAATCTAACATTCAGAGAACTTTTTTTTTTTTTTTTTTTTGCTACCACCATTAACCCCACTTAAACTAGCACTGCAAGTGGCATGACGGGACCACCATTTATTAATTTGCACATAAAAACTGCTGGTTTTCACTTAGCTGCTGGCATTTTTAAATTTAGAATATTCCTGAAAAGCACCCGTAATTAAAAACCGATTCCTGAGTGTTTGCAAAGTTGCCGCCGCATTTAGATGAAGAGCACACTAAGATGGTAAATGTTGATGGCGTTCATCATGTGGCGAAGCTTTTAAGCCCGCTAAAGGCCACATATGATGGACTGACAGTCAACTTGCAGGTTGACCTTAAGCTCGCGACGGTAATGGAAATGTATCTGTGCAGCAGTGGTCCACCCACAGAGTGAACGCATGAGATCTGGAGCTTCTTCAGCTGAGTGGGAGAGAAAGGAAGTGGCAGGAAGAAGCTGCTGCCGTTTCTCTAAAGCAGGGGAGTCAAACTCATCTTAGCTCAGGTTCCACATTGAGCACAGTTTGATCTCCAGTGGACCGGAGCAGTAAAATCGCAGCATAAATAACCTAGAAATAACCACAACTCCAAATGTTTTCTTTGTTTTAGCTGCAAAAAAAAGTTCTGAAAGTGTTCACATTTACAGAATTATCTTTTAACAAAACCCCCCAAAAAACCAAAACAGACAAGCGACACGAAACAAAGCAAGAAGAGACAAAAAAAATAGACAACAAAGTTACAAAGCGCCAAAAAAAATGGACAAATGGCAAAACCGGAGCAAAAAATACAAACGACACAAACAAGACAAAAAAATGACAAAAGCGAGAAACAAAATGACAAAAAATAGACAACACAAGTGAGACAGAAAAATGCAAAACAACAAAACGATACATAAAGCGGAACACAAGATGACAAAAATCTGACAAGAAACACAATCGAGACAAAAAGGAAATGCAAGACGACAAAAACAAGACTAAAAGTCAGACGACAACCCCCCCCAAAAAAAGACAAAATATTGCAAAAACGAGAATTAAAACGACAAAAGAACAATCTAGTTTTTTACTTTATGATCAAAACAACTTGTCATGGTCTAGAAATTATTGTAAATTTATAGTTTTACTAATTTACAATCTGCAGTTAATGTCTTCTCTGGAATTTTTACACTTTGAGGGCCGGATTGGACCCTCTGGAGGACCGCTTTGGGCCCACGGGCCTCATGTTGGACACCCCTGGTCTAAAAGATTCGAGCACTGGTGTTGTAGTGAATGTCACCTATGGGCTCAGGAAAAAATAAAGTAAAATCCTCGACCTTGGCTCATTTTAAAAATCCACTGACAGCGGGTGTCCTTGACAGTCTTTTGGGAAAAGAAAAAACATGTAAGAATATTCTGAGGGTAAATCCACCTTTACATAATCATTTTGCATCTGCACACACTATGGCCACTCTTGCTAAACTGTTTAACTGTTTTGATTTACTAACCTTCATGCTGGACACAAAGCATGTTTGTTCTCCCCTTCTAATGAAAAGGCGAGAAGAACAAAATGTGTAGTAAAACCAAGGTTGCAGTTGAAGTTTTATTAACTCTTTTCTCCAAAAATTTCAATAACAGCTGACTTAATGTAACATCCCTGACATTTTGAGTCAGACTCTGAACAAGGACAAGAAAATACAAATACAAGTAGAGCAATGACGAGGCAGGAGTTGCATAAGTTACAGTAGAATCAAAGTTGTTGCGTACAATTTCTTTTTCCAGTATTTTAGCCTAGAACAGGGGTGTCAAAGTCATTTTAGTTCAGGGGCTACATTCACCCCAATTTCTTTAAACAAATAAGTTCAATTTCAGCAATATTATGGCTCAGTTTAACATTTCCACAACTTCCAGATCAGAGTGTCTGCAAAGGAACACATTTAGTCACGGCGATCTGGAAATAATTATCACATTGTACTTTGAGCAAAATGACAAAGGTCAGACAAAGAAAACTGCAAAAACGAAACAAAATGGTACAAAATGAGACACAGAATGAGACTGTAAGGAAACTGGAATAATGTACATTAAGTAATTTCCACTGCCTTTTGTGATAGTGGTGAATAGCTGCAGTGTAAGAAGCAGTCATGTCACTAAATAAGGGATCCCTTCATAGTAATTAAAAAGGCAGCGCTGCCTACAGGAGTCCCATAATAAGTGTGTTTGCCTCCATTTGCTCTGATTATAGCCTCGGTGCGTGAATGGCTTTGACTCCATTGCTTTGTTCAGGTCACATAAGCAGCTTAATTACCTTTCTGTGTAATTTAATACGCTGTTTTCCTAAAGTGATGCTGCGTTAATAAACCTTAGGATGTAAGATATGAACCTGGTCATTGGGAAGCAGAATGAGAGCCCACTGTTTGTTTTTAATGATGATGTCATCTTGATGAGCCACAGAATGAGTAATTGTAATTGTCTTTAGAATATATCGGTGAATGCATCTTTCAACAACTGTAATGAGCTCCTTCTGCATTAAATTCAACGCCTTGTCATTTGCTACCTGCTGGTTTGTACAAGCAGTGGTTATTATTGTGTAGAAACTTCTACATCATAGTTTGTTTGTTTTATACAGATTTTTAATCATTTTGGACAGGTTTTTGTGTCAGTTCGGCCGTTTTAAGTTGTTGTTGAAGGATTTTTTTTTTGTAATTTTGGACAGATTTTGGCACATTTTCAGTTGTTTTCTACACATTTTGTGTTATTTTGCCTGCAATTTATTTTGTTTTTGGTGGATTTTAAGTAATTTGGTCAAGTTTGGGTCATTTTAAGTCATTTTGAAATTGTTTTAAGCTGTTTTAGACAGATTTGAAATAATTTTTGGAAAAATTCTAAATAATTTTGGACAAGTTTAGTCATTTTAACCCCATTTTAGGTTGTTTTAGACAGATTTTGTGTTATTCTGGTCATGAGTCAAGCTGTTTTAGGCAGATTTTCAAGTTGAAACCGAGACTTCTTTCTAGGACCACCATTCATTGTCCTTCGGATGTATGGAAAGGAGATCATGTCTCTGTTTTTATTGTCCAGTTTTTCTGTGCGATTTATTTTTCTCCCTTTTTGTTCTTTGTTCCTACACCCTCTCGCATACCTGGGACTCCATCCTCCAGTGTGACGATAAAAACATGACGTCATCGCACGTCATGTGACGCTCTGAGGAAGACTGCAGATGTGGTTGAAACATGTCAGCAAGATAAAAAAAACATCTTTTCCTTACTTAATTATCGGCTAAAAAGCAACGCTATTCTAAAGTAAGAAACAACAAAACGAGCATAATCAATCTACTAGTGTGAAATTTTGTCGTAATCAGAAGATTCGGTCTTGAGTTAAAGCCAAAAATATGTTTTCTAATGGACCTTGACTTTTTACTATTTCATTTCATTTCATTTATTCTTTTCCATGGTAATGCATGAAAAATCAACAAATGGATACAATTTATAAAGCACAGAATACACACATCCCATGTACAAGAACAGGAGTAGGATGAAGAATAAAATCTAATCCAGCTCAAATGAATTTTTTGGATGAATTTGAAGAAATCGCCTGGAGGGCCTGAAGAGAGTGGTATCAGACGGAGAGCCTCAAAACACGACGCCTCCAGCCGAGTCACAAAGCGGTGCTTCTTTGTGACACATGAAACCTTTTCCCCTACAAAGCAATCAACAGGGTGTCTATCTGGGATGGATGGAGGCTCTCAAACACGCTGTCAGCTGGCTCTCTGGTTGCCAAATTCCTCCATCTCCCGCTCATGTTGCAGCAGCCCTACAAGCTGCCAAACAAGCGACCAAGGTGTGACTGAAGCAGACTGGCACCGGCAGCTCTGGCACCGTAACCAAGCTGAACTTTTTCCCTCCGAATGCCACAGAGAGGTGGCATTTACCTTTAATTAAATGTGCAACGGAGGAAAAGAATCAGAGGAGGAGGGAGGCGTATTTACATGCAGACGGGGTTGCAAATAAATGATGCATCCCGTCTGCACAGTGCTGCTGGAGTCTGTCTCTTCTGCTGTTGCTTAATTATCACGTTTTCCTTCAGGTGACAGATAAACTTTCAGATTTAGAGCTCAGTTGCAGAATCTCATTCCTCTTTTCTCTGACATTCAAGGTGCTTAAATACAAACTTAGTCACAAAAGCAGCATTACATCACTTCGGTGTCCTTGTGGAAGGTGCAGTAGTAATGAGGTATGTACTGCTGAACGAGGATGTCAGCCGCCGTGGGTTTTCTGTGCACTCACTATCTGTTCGTTCAGTTATAATAAACTTGACTTATTTTAATTAGTGTTTATAGCTGCTAAGAAGTCCTGCACACACATTCCACAGCCTTGGTTTCTGTCCTCATGCAGACCCTTGTAATTCTAATCTTAGCGTTTTAACCAAGCCCTCGACGTCAGACGGTCCTTGGCACGAGTGTTTTCACTTCCTCTCTCTAAAGGTTGGAAACAAACGGTTTTAATTGCCAGATGACAAGTGAGGTGAGCGTGTAGCTATGCACAAATTCTCTGCTAGTTCCATCTAGCTTCTCTCTTGTTCAAGTGCCAGTTACACAAACAAAGAAGTTCTTAAATGGCTCAGAACGTGGCAGGAATCTGGGATATGTCAGTGCCAGGTGGCGGAGTGCTCCATAGTGGCTTATTAATAGTAGTTTCTGGAAGGACTGGGTGTGTTGGTTTAAATATACTTATCTTATCTTTTAAACTGTAGAGTGATGGGGACTGTGTCCTTTTAGAGTTTTTTTTTTTTTATTAGGTAAGAGCACATTTTTAAAATGTTTTAAAAGAAAAACAGGCAAATAAATAAAACAGTTAAATGATATTTTGATTAGAAGTGAGAAGTAGAATGCTCTTCATTCTTGTTTCAGTGTGATCCATATGAAGAACAAAACTAACCAGTTGATATTAGTGACTGCTGATCCTGCATGCACACACAACAGCTTCATTTTGGGCCCAAAGCAGGCATTTTCCCTGTCAGAAAGTCATTTTGAAAAGGTTTTAAGCTGTTTAAGACTGTTTTAAAATCATTTTTGGAAATATTTAAAGTCATTTTGGACAAGTTTAGTCATTTTAGACACATTTTATGTTGTTTTAGACTTACTCTGTGTCATTCAAGTTGTTTCGGGCAGATTTTTAAGTTGAAACTGAGACTTCTTGCTACGACCACTAATCTGTTGTCCAGTGAGCCGCCTATCACCAATCTGTTGACTCTCAGAAATGTCTTCTGATTCTGTTGTCTCTTAGGTTTTATCATTTTAATCACAATTTAGCTTGTTTTCTACAGATTTTCAGTCATTTTGGACAGATTTTTGCATCATGTTGGCCATTTAAAGTTGTTTTTGCTGATTTTTTTTTGTAATTAAGGACAAGTTTTGTCAGTTGTCATTTGTTCTTCCTGCAATTTACTTTGTTTTTGGTGGATTTTATGTCATTTTGATCAAATTTTGAGTCCTTTTGTATAATTTTGACAAACTGGATGGCAACCCAAGCGAGGTGGAGCCGTTACAAGATGAGGATGAGAAGGAGAGAGCAGATTGTTTTGTTCTTTCTTTCAATTTTATTGATTATTATATTTATTGTTATGAAGTGTGTCAATTCACTTAATGCTTATTAGTAGACTGGAGCAAGTGGAGTTTTGCTTTAGACTGTTGTGAGCAAAAAGTTGCCAAAAAAAAGCCCAATGGAACAAATTTGATACAAGAAATAAATCAAACAAAATTACGGCAAAACTTGTCTTTTGGATTTTGTTAAAAGGGATAATAAACATCTCTGTTCCAAAAAAAATTGAATGTTCTGGCTATTTTTTTGATGGATCAGGTTTAACTCCAGTATAACTAATAGAATCCCATAACGTGGCATTCTGCAGGTACCACCTGAAACTTTCCGTGGTCAGTCCCACTTTTAACTAAATTCACATGTTTCTGATCGTTTTATTTTTTTTACAACAGCCTCCTCGCCACACCTCTTTCCACTCGCTTGCGGGAATCATTTCTCTAATTGCAGCGGCCCATATACACTCCCAATTTTAATTTCTTCAAGTGCATCCACTGGACTCCCAGTCACTCGTGGCACGTCTCCCATTCCTCCCAGCCCTCGGGTTGAAAAGCGTCTTAATCAAGCGTGCCACATCAATACGGTTGTGTAAATCAGGGCACTCTCATCACTCACAAGCTTTACCCTCACAGGCCCGATGCAACCCTCCGAGATTAAAAAGCCAATAATCTGAACCAAGGTACTTTACCGGTCGCAAATGATTTTTGGTAGCTACATGACTGAGCGGATGTTTTCGCTTAGGAGCCTGTCCTTCAGGGGGATTGAATGGATTTTGTCTTTTTGTGTGTAACTAAGGTTCCAATTAATGTTTTGTGCAGATTTATTTTGTCTGCTTCACCTTGTTTAACTCGTGCCCTGCTGGAAGACATCCAGGTACGAGCTGTGGCACGCATCTGTTGTAAAATGATTATTTTGTGGAAGCATTCATAGATAAGGTAAAATGGTGTTTAAGCCTTTTTTTTATTTTTATTTTTTTTAAATCTCTACCATCTCAAGGCTGTTTGCTGCGCTGTACACAAAGACACCGATCTTCTAATCTCTGCAGAAGATGAACTTGTCCTTAAGGCCAGATTAATTGTTTAAGGAAGAGAAATCCCAGCTCATTGCATCTTCATCCTGATTAAATGTTTTTTTACATGAAACATGACCTTGTCGTGTAAATTTTAGAGTGAAGACGAGTCTCTAATCGCATAAAGAAGCACGATGTTCAGAATTAAAATAATCCTAATGATGCCCCAGATATTACATGTGTTAAAATTATTTCCCACAGTCTAAACCAGGGGTGCCAAACATGAGGCCCGTGGTCCAAAAGTGGTCCTCCAGAGGGTCCAATCCGGCCCTCAAAGTGTCAAAATTCCAGAGAAGACATTAACTGCAGATTGTAAATTAGTAAAACTATAAATTTAAAATAATTTCCAGACCATGACAAGTTGTTTTGATCACAAAGTAAAATAGGTTGCTCATGTTACTTTGTCATTTTGTCTCATTTTTTAAATATTTTGTCTTGTTTTTGTTGATTTTTGCCTCACTTCATTTTGTTTTTCACTTTTGTCATTTGTGGTCTTTTTTATGTCAGTTGTGTAGTTTTTTTCTCTTATTTTGTGTATTTTTTTTGTCCTGCTTGTCTACATTTTTGTTGTTTTGTAACTTTTGTCAAATTTTTTTGTCTTATGTGTTGTTTGTCGCATATTTTGTTGTTTTGTGACTCATTTTTGTAATGTTTTGTTTTTATTGTATTTTTGTCTTTTGTCTGACTTGTCATTTTGTGTTTAGCTTCATTCGATGTTTTGTGTCATTCTTGTCCTTTTATGTAATTTTTTTTGTCTTGTCATTCGTCCATTTTTTGGCGCTTTGTAATATTTATCTATTTTTTGTCTCTTTTGCTTTGTTTCATGTCGTTTCTCATTTTTTGTCATTTTGTCTCGTTTTTGCCATTGTCTCATCTTTGTAATGTTTTGTCCTGTTTTTTTGTTTGACTTTCATTTTTATCATAAAGTAAAATACACAATCATTAACCTCCAGATGACTAAACGTTGTGTTCCTTTGTAGACACTCTGATCTGGTAGTTGTAATGTGGAAATGACAAACTGAGGCATAATATTGCTGAAAACTAAACTTATTTATCTTAAATTTCAGGTTGGTCATAGTGTTTTTTCAAAAGGTAATTCCTTGAATGTGAACATTTTCAGAATGTACTTTTTGGCACTAAAACAAAGGGGGGAAAAAGTTGGAGTTGTGGTTCTTTATAGGTTTTTATGTTGTGATTTTACTGGTCCCTGGAGATCAGACTTGGCTAAATGTGGAACCTGAATGAGAATTACATTGACACTTCTGGTCTAAACAACACAATAAATGAAATCTTAACGCTGATACACATCTTTTTTTGTACTGTCAGTGCTGTCACTACTTTCTCATTTGTTTACCTCGCGCTTACTTTTCATTACGGAAGCATCGGGCCTGTGATTGGAACTCCATTTAGCAAAACAAGACTCTTCTCAGTGGGGAGGGAAAGGAAATGGCATTAAGAGAAGAAGTGTGCAAAACGCCTTTTAATGGTTTGTAATAGGGCTGGGGGAGCCAGAAGCTATACAATATCTGCTTCTGCCTAAACCCGTCTGCCCCCTGATCCATGACCAATCTGATCAGTGCAGCTTGCAGGGAAAATAATATGCAAAATGTAATAATCTGTTTAAGCACCTCTTTGGTTCTCATAGTGGAAACGGAGTAGCGCCTTCCAAAATGGCAGGGAAGTAGCAGACCGACAGAGCTTTAGATCTATTTAGCACTGCCTTCCAGCCCTTAGGGGGTTTTATCTTGTATGAGTCATAAAAATATGTATGAAAGGCTACTACCCCTCTTGGCTTTTTTCTTCTTTTTTTTTTTGAAGTTTTGCTATCCTTACTAGGCATTTGTGTTCTGTCAGACTCGGTCTACTGTGTCTAACATCAGCTGAGGCTCAGCGGTCGTCCCTCCTGCCCCTTTCCTTCGTCTCTCTCTCTTCGTGCTGCACATAGAGAAAGGAAGGAGATGGAAATAGACTTTTAAAGAAAACACGACAAATTGTGAATGTGCATATTTTTAAGCAAAAGTAATTCTTGCATTTTTAGGCCCGCTCAGAAGCCTGGAAGTAAAAAGTGAAAATTTTATGTCCCCTTGTGTCAGCTTTGTTTTATAATCACATAAAAAAAAAAAACCCAAAGCGTGAGAGTTTCTGCCTGATTATTGTACAAGTGGTACAACTTGTTCATCTTGCAGTAATTTAGCAGAAATTAGGAGTGATAAGATGTGGTTAGCTGGAAATCAGACACTTATTTGAACTTCTGTCACACATATTATGCAGGTAAATAATCAGCAGCGTGATACAACATTTTGTGTCATTGTAATGCACTTTAATTATACCTTATTTAACTAGTCCGTCTCAACATTTATTTACTCTTCAGTCAGCCAACGCCACGAAAACTATGAAAATAAACGACATGCAAACATTTCAGAAAGGCCTCACAGTGCAGACTGACGCTGTTCAGACAGGTTTGTGAGCAAAAGTGACTTGAGTGAGATTAAGTGTTCTCATTTCGGATTAGTCCAAAATGAAAGGGAGTGATTTTATCCAAACGTGTTTTATATGATCAAAGGAAACGGTACACGAAATTGAGCTACGTTTAAAGACCACAGTCAATCGTTTCCGTATAGTGGTTAAAAGTCATGACTGTGATTAATGAGTGTTTAATTTTGTCTTTGTAATTGGCACACAGGACAAAAACTGAAACAAAAGTATCAATCTTATTACACTGGTATCGTTCAACATCGATACCAAGGCTGGTATCGATATTTGGATCGATCCATCCACCTCTAACAACTACCATGTTTGCCTCTCAGACTGTGCAGAATAGTTTGGTTTTTTTTAGGCCACGTCTTTTCCTTTCAGGCATTATTGGCAATTCCCTCTGCAGCCGTGTTGCATCTGACCCACAATCCCACACATGTGACCCTGAAATAAACCACGGTCATGTGGCTTGTTTCACATTATATCAAACAAACATCTTAGATGCTTAGATTTTAAGCCAAACATCAGTTTCTAAAGGTGTACAGTTACCTTTTTTAACATCTTATTTATTGTGCTTCCAATTAGTTTTAACGATCAGAAATTCAAACTTTTAAGAAACAACTTCTCAGGAACTTAAACTTTATTTCATGGATGCGTAGATATAAGTAGCTGATGTCTGTGTTTGGTGTTGTTGCTGCTCTCTTCAGTCTGTGTGTTGCTGCTCAGTTTAGTCTAATAAGCTCCCAACTTGCCAAACTGCCAGATCTAAGGTTGATGCATCGATATCTCTGCTGGTCAGCGCCTCATGCATCCCTTAAATTGAACCGAAATAGTGAAATGATAACGGCGCTTGTTGTGCCTTGGGGCGAATCACCTGCTCGCTGCCCTCAGATGTTCTGCCTACTTAAAACTGCCTCGACTTCCAACCAACCTCTCCCATGGTGCAGCTTCGTTTGACGACCTGCTGCAGTTAGCGGTCAAATTAACACATGTACACGGAGCTGCTTCACTGGAACTGGAGCTGAGGTCGTCCATGGACTCCATGTCCAAAAAAAAAATGGACATTTTACAGTCGTACCAGGCTGTTTATTTCTGCCGTAAATTTGGACATTTTTCACTTTGCCAGCCATTTGAGGAAATGCAGTTTTTGACACTCGGGCACCGGCTTCATTTTTCAGTCCATGAGGTCGACACTTGACGAAAACACGTGTGCTAAACTGATAAGAAGCTGAAACCTGAAGTGGAGCGATACTCTTGTTGTCGGCTCAGAATGTCTCTATAAAGAAAATGGCCTTGTGGGTACTGTACACTCACTTCCCTCTTTATTAGGCATACTTGTGAAACCTAATGCCATCCAGTACGACCATGAATTCAGCTTTTATGGCACTTCTTCACACTTGTTGATGTTGTTTATTATTGAGATCACAGTTTGTAGTGGTGCACCGGGCAGCATTAAATTCAAAAGTGTTAGTAATATTTTGTCCACCTCAAGTGTCTTAATATACTAGAAACACAAACTGAGGTGATCGTGGTGCAATATTTTAGCGTCTTGTTAAGATGTACTCCAGTGCAACTGGTTCAGTTAAGACCGATTGCAGATTGTGACATAATAGTGAATGTATGAGTCCGTGTACAATTTATGGCAGAGCGGTTACATCCTCCTGAGACCCAGCCCGTTCATTCTTGTCGTTTGTGGACGTTTGTTTTCGATCCATCCTGATGAGCTCCATAGAGGACATTCTGGCCTTTCCAATATCTCATGTGATTGGGTGGGAAGAAGGGAGCTTTGTTTTCACACTGAGACAAAATGTCGATTGACAGTTTAGTTTCTTAGATTCATTAGGAAATTGACTGACATTCTTATTTTCTTGTCAGCCTATTTTGATTTCAAAGTGTTGCTGTTTTGTTGTCGTTTTTTTTATGTTAACGGTAAAATCATTCTGTTGTCCACTACAGAGGACATACTGTAAAATCTAAAATTAAAAACAATCATAAAAATTGAAATTATGAGTTGCTGTTTTAGCTTGAAAAAGACTGGAAATCCCAAAAAAGGTCCATGAAAGATTCTTTATTTCCGTGGTTCTCAGGAGGAGGATATTGGATTTACACCCCCTGTCAAAAGTTTTAGGACACTTTCTCATTCAAATAAAGTAGAACCTGTCCTAAAACTTTTGACAGGGGGTGTATCTACCAGATTTGGTACACATATGCAGCACATCGGGCTGAACAAAAAAGTCAGTCACAGCCACATTCCAAACCCAACAGGAAGTGAGCTATTTTGCGTTGAATGTCAAATTTTGCCCATTTTTCTTTTTTTTCTACAGCGAACTCCTCCTAGGGGGAAACTCCAATTCACCTCAAATTGGACCAGTACATACAGGAGGCCTTAATGATCCAAAGTTATTAAAATCTTTTCCCAAAGTCAAAGGGCGTGTCTAGAATTTTGATCCTTCGTCATGAAACTTCAAATGCTGTGTAAATGCCCTGAACATGCTCCAATCTGCCTGAAACTTTACATGTATGACCAGAGTCCTGTCCTGATCACATCCATATGATGAAATACACCCCCTGTCAAAAGTTGTAGGACAGGTTCTACTTATTTGAATGAGACAGTGTCCTAAAACTTTTGACAGGGGGTGTATGTAACGGTTAGCTTGATGGATCTGTCAGGTCGGTCACGCCGGCTACTGTCTGATGGTCTCTGGAGGATGGAGTCCCAGGTGTTGGAGGGTGGAGGCCTCCCTCATCCCGGTTCAGGGAACTGCTCACCCATTTCCTGATCTAAGGCCTCCTTAAGCCATTGTTTGTATTTGTGGGCCTCTGTCAGGCGGTCACCTGATAAAAACAACACGTCATCACACGTCAGATCCGAGGAAGACTGCAGACACAACTGAAAGATGTCAGCCATGTAAAAACCATCTTTTCCTTACTTGGATGTCAGTTAAAAAGTAATGCTATTCTAAAGTACGAAACAGCAAAATAACATAATCCATGCATCACTCACTAACCTCATTTCAGTGGCTTTCAAACTGTTCTCACTTTTCTCCTCTCATTATCTGGCTATTTGGATTGCGATCATAGAGTTGAAAGACCAGGTTTATGTAGAAAACCAGTCCTTTTCTGTTTGTCATGAATGCCACTTTATCAAGGAAGCCGTGACTCATGTTGTAGAGTTTGATGTCCAAATGTAAGGTTCATTCTCCGGCTTCCACAAAGTGCCCCCGGGTAAGACACTGAACCCCAAGTGACACCTAATTCCAGGCGACCACCCTGCATGGCAGCTCTGCCACCGCCTGTGTCTGAATGAATGAGAAACCCATTATAAAACACTTTGTAGAAGGTAGTTCAGGTTAAAAGGTGCAGAGCATTTAGCATTTTTATATTGGACACTAAATTAAAGTTGAATGCTAATTGAATGCAGAGTGACTGAACTCTTCTCTCTCTCACTTTGTCCTATTTCTTAAAACAAATTTACACACAAGAAACTCAGGAATCGGAGAAGCAGAGATTTCTGTATTTGGATGTGAAACCTATACGCACAGATAATTGCTCCCTGTGAAGTGAAACCTTTCACACTGCGCCGCCGTACCTGTGGAGGCTTGTTTGTCGTAAGACGGTCTCGTTTAGAAGCTGCCAGCAGAGACTGTTACTGTAGCCGAAGCTTTCTATTCCCTCACAGTTCTGCCTACAGAGACGCAGTCAGCATCTGGCAGGTCGAAACGGTAACACCACGAGAGCGCAGTCTAACGTGGGAGAACGGCTGAAGATAAGAAAGGAGGAGACAAATGAAGCAACGCAGAATAAATGAGAAAGAGTTAGAGCGAGGGAATCACGATGAAAGAGAGCGCAAAACACAATGAGGGAGTAAAGGGTGATGATGATGATCCATCATTGCAGGTACTCCCAGTGCATTTCAGAGTGACATGACTGATTACTGAGCATGTCTGAGCACTGTAGACCAGACCCCGATATCCCCTCTGACTGCTACAGTCATGAATTATGGTTGTTGCCCGGCTGCTCTGGCAGCTGCACCGGCCTCAGAGATGGCAGAGGATAAGTCTGACCTGTCATGAGGTCTGCATCACCAGCCAGAGTGAGATGAGTCAAGCAAGTTAATGTATTCAACAACAATAGTGATTATGGAGCCGTGTGTAATTATATTCACTCCATGGGGCAGATGAGGGGGCAGTGGGAGGAGATGGTAGAAAAGTTTTCCAGTCAAGACCAGAGGCCAGTTTGTATGGAACATTTTTCACTGGGAGACATGCATGATGTTTGATTGTTTATTCAGTTAGTGTTATTATTTTTGCTTCGTTTCTCAGGAAAATCAAGGCAGATTGAATCAAACAGAGGTGTCAAACTCATTCTAGTTCAAGGACCACATTTAGCTTGTTACGTTACACCCCCTTCTTTTCTCAGACGAAACTAAATGAACCAAGGTTGTCAACAGCTGAAAATAACAAAAACTGCACAAATAGAAAGCGGGGTTCTGTGGTCTAAAAGAGGATAGTGTGTGGTTGAATACCACTGTCCCCCACTAAATCTACCAAGGTGGCAGACCAAACAAAAACTAAAACCCCTTGAAAGAAATGCATTCCCCAAAACAAAAGCAAGGCAGGGCTGGGTTCTGTGCACTGACACAACACAAAGACAATTAGGTTCCCATAAGAAGGCTGACTGATGCAGTGTGGGACCTTCGCGCTCGTCCGTAGCGACCTGAAACTCGGCCGGACGACTCGTCATTACGATATCTACATTCTTGCTCGTCCGCCCGGACGACCGCCACTCAGAAAGACATATTAAATGATTTCTTACCAATTTAAAACAACGAATAACTTCTCGGTTCTCAACCTGCAGGAGGCCGCCATCTTGTGTCATTGCGCATCGCTTTCGCGCAGGTTTCAGTTTCCGGTTGGGGTTCGTGTGGATGTTGAGCGATGTTATTTCTGTAGAGTTGCCATATTAAAAGTGATCATAATGATCTCAGGATGATGATCTAAGTCTTACTGGAGTGTAGTATTAAAGTTACACGAGATATAATTAAAGATTTTTAAAAAAGTGACTTTTTAATCAATTTTATTTTTTGCTTCAACTAAAAAAAAAAACCGCTGCGAATTACGGACGACCAGAAATTTGTACGAACTACCAAAAATTTGGATTTGGCAGGAGTTGGTCGTCCGTAATTTGCTGTATGGACAACCAAGGATTTTGACGAAGGTCCCACACTGTGATGGTGTCAAACCTTCCAGGTTGCCTACCCACAGCTACCTGAGAGTTGGAAGGTCCCTCCTTATATGTCTACCCAGCTGATTGCTAACAGCACACAGCCGAGCTCAACGGGTGCAGCAGATTGATCTGATCTGAGAGTCAGGCTGTGAACTTTCCAAGTCCAGAACAAGCTCAATTTGATCTTAAGTGGGCCGGACCAGTTAAATGACAGGACTTTAATCCACAGAACTCCATTTTTTCCCCTTTATTTTTGTGCAAAAAATTGTGTTCCTCAAATGTTCACATTTAATGAACAACCTGAAGTTTCTTCAGAAAAATAAATCCAATTTCAGCAATAATACTCCTCAGTTTATCATTCACACATCATGTTTTTCAGAGCTCCTCTTTTAATAATTTTGGTCATATTTGAATTAGATAAACTTAAACCTTGCATTAAAAATGTATTTCAGAGCCCTGTAATCCACAGTCCTAAGGTTTAGATACAGTACAGATGGATTGGATTTGTATTTAATCAATGACCAACCAATATGTCTGTCATTAAACCATTTGTGTCATTTGCACTCAGCCCTGAAAAGGTAATAAACTACCATTTTGTGCACTTATTACAATATGAGCAGCTATTTTTGTTGTATAAGTATCTTAATATATGTTAAACCATTCAACGTGTGAGGATTTGAGCTGTCAAAGTGGGGGCAGATGATGAGGCAGAATTTTGAAAACGACGTCTGAAAGATGCTTCAAAATGTTCCTTTTTTGGGAAATTATTGGGTGAGAAATGATGTTAAACAATGTGATATTGTACATATAAGCAGACTTAACTTTATAAAAGTACATTTATATTAAAATTTTACACCTCAGGCTCAAACTTGTCAGTAATGGAAGATACAAGATATTAAACAGAAACAATGGGTTATCTCTACATGTGCATCCTCCTGCTGTTTTTGAAAGCATTTTTTGGATAATCAAAAAAGTGCTGTGAAAATCTTAAAAATAAAGTCACTTGAGGCGGTGCTGGTTGGAGCTGATGCCTACAAATCTGAAAATGAAAAGTGAAGAGTTAAAAATGAGTGTGCTGTCCTTCTGTAGTCTGCTCCTCAGACAGTAGCTGCAAATGGCATAATCTCTCGTCTTTTGGTTAATAAAGTTGGAATTAAAAAGACAATATATCTAATTGTCCTCTGAGTGCTAAGTGTCATGTTAAATATGTGAAAGACTCTTTTAATCAAATTTAGGGAACCAAAACTGCCAAACAAAGCCAAAACAATGCAGGAAATTGAGCCGACTCCACACATTGTGAATATTGTGACAGAACTGAAGAGCCTCTTACCCTCTTGTTGCAGCTCTGTGCCCCTTTTGCCAAAATGTGAGCAAAGGAACATAAGCGTCTCCGAGGGATACAGAGAGAAACAAATTCCTTACAGCGTGCACAACGCGGTGATGGAGTTCCCTAATTACGTTGTTGTTCTCCTTCTGAGCTCCCTGACTAATTCATAATCTAGCCTGTGGAACTGCCTCGGATAAGAGTCTCCAGGCTGGGACGGTTAGCGCCCATTCACTGAGATTGAGCTGCAGAGGTTCAGTGAGATGCATCAGGCTAGAAACAACACAGCCCAGGGGGACGGATTCCCGCAGTGGAGTACAATATGGAGAGAGAGTTTCAGCTTGCATTTGTCAGCCAGGTTAGGATTCTGTTATGTTCAGAATAGTTTCGGGTCATGGTGTCGATCGTGATGCGATATTCAGAGAACCGCAACAGGATGCAGGTTTGTGTTTGGAGCGTCTTTGTTTTCTGTTGTGTTCATATGCCAGGACTATTCTCATCCGCTGCTGTGAGGCCTGCAGCCAGAGAAATGAAAGAAAACCACGGCGAGAATGGACACGCAGGTGGAAAAGTGTGAAAATAAGTTTGAAAATGAGCAACTTTTACTTCTTTTACCACATTCAGTTTACTTTTATCTATATACCACCACTCTGAGACATTACCAAAACGTCTCGGCGTCACGCACGAGTTCAAAGATGAACAAAATTAACTTCAAAGGTGAAGAGTTGTAATCTGTAACAAAGATCCATTTTAGGGGGAAAGTATGTTCTCAGGTTAAATTAAACATAGTCATGAGTCATTTACCCTTTTAAACTACAAATGGTTTTATAGAAACAAGTATTACCAGAAGCAAATATACAAACTCTTCACATGAGGCTCAAGCTTTACACAGTAGGATGCTCCATAAATGACCAACACCCTGTTTATCATTAGATAGAAGAGAACGTTTGACTTCTTTGCCCCATCTTCTTCAATGTAAGTCAAGTATCGACCAAACGATGAATATTAAACGAAACCAAACGCAATGCTGTGGTTTGCAGAGGTTCAAAAATGACAGAAACTGTCTGTTGTTACTAAACAATTAAATGTGGTGCCATAATGTTGAGGTGATGAACCCTTTGATGTTCAATGTGACTCAACAGATCCCCATTTTTCATTGAATTTGGGTCACTTTTGACCCGTGTTGTGCATCAAAGAAAAGTTCAGTTTTTCTACATATGTCATTTCAAAGGGCTTAGTAACAGAATGGTCTAACTCACAAAATAATCCCAAATGAGTTTTATACAATTTCTGTAATATTTTATGGTCTAGATTTTAGTGGCAAAGCGGTCTAACCCACAACCCAAATACAGCGTTACAAATGTTAGACCATTCTGGAAAACACAAAACTTTGAAGCCATTTTTCTCAAAAACAACAAAGGATTTAGACCACTCTGCTTCTTAACCCTTCATAGTAAGGTGACATTAGAAAATTTAAATAGAGAATCCAACAATCCAAAGTTCCCTTTGGACTCCCTATGAGTAAGCAGTCGGTCCAAGGGGAAAAATTTTAATGCAAAGTGGGGGAAAAAAAAAACTCTGATAGAACCAGGCCCAAGGAGAGTGAGAATAAAGATGTAATTAATGTAAATCTTATTAAATACTAAGCATGACTTCAATACCTGGACTGACAATGCGGTATTTTCTGAGTATAAGCCAAATATTGCATTTCATCTTTCACAGCAGGAGCCTAAAATCTCAGCATATTCTGATTTCATTAAATTAAAACTGTGTCATAGGGCGAGTTCATCCCCATTTAATGCCAGGCACTGCTTATTTAATAATGCTTATTAGGTTTTCTACACATCTTTAACACTTGTCCTGACTTCTACATGAATCACGGGTTTAAAAATCATCTCTGAATTAGTATGCATTTCTTTTTTTCTGCGTGTGTTTCTTGAGGTCTTTATAGGCTTTAAGTCTGCAAAGAAAATCCCATAGAAGCATTTTGGCGTCACGGAAAACCTTTTTTGGTGCATTGCTTTTGTCTTCCTGTCTTGTCTTGTCTCCTTATTTCACTGCCTTTGAGATGCCTCAACACACTTTATCCCCTTTTTGTCGCTTTGCAGCCTAAAAGTTCTCTTCATGTCCCTCCGCAGGCTGCAAACAAGCAGTGCTGGAAATGGCCACATATACTGGCTGAAATAGTTTTAGCCTGCTCTGTGGGCCGGCGCTCATTTCTGTCTGACAAGCTCCTGGCTCAGTAGACACCAGAAGTGCTCTACAAAAAACAGAAATAAAGGCTGTTCCTGCTGAATATCGTCCGTTAGCCTGCAGGGGGTCGCTGATGTCCTGAGACTGAAGGCTATTTCTTAGTGCCGGTCACTTCCTTGCATTCAAACTTACAGCCAGTGCTGCTTCTTGCTTACTGCAGTTTCCAAGTGACTGCACCTACCAGAACACGGTTGTCAAACTTTCTACCACAGGACACCACTGCGGTTGGTTCCTCTCCAACAGCAAACTCTCCGTTCCCTGGAAAAAAGAGGAGGACCAAATAAACTCATGTTGTGCTGCCAACAGCTTGGAGCTGAACAAGCAAAAAGCGGTGCTGATCACTTCCAGACAGGCCTTTTGGATTCCTGTGGAGTCCAACACTTCCAACAACTTTAAACGAGGCACGACCATCTGCTTAAACGCAAAAGCCAAACAATGCGTGCTCCTCACACATCCACCTAAGAACCTGCTTGAACAAGACGTTTCATCCCAGTGCACGGTGTCCTCTGATGGAAAGTTGGACGTAGAAATGAAATCTAATTTTGGTGTTAAACACCTTTACTGTGAGATTAGAGAGAAGCGAGCTCATGACCAGAAGGTCGCTGGTTTCCTTTTTTTAAACTGCTCTTAGGCTGAAGCAGATAATTGGCTGTCGGCTGTTTCCAGAAATTGAACGCACAGAGATGGAATGAAGAAGAGAGCAGACGGCACTTAAACTGCTCACAAGACAATCAACTTACACACCTCTGGGTGGTAGAAGAAGGAATTATGTTCTTTAACCAAGCACTACCTGGCTGACACTGTTTCTCCATTTTTTTTAACTTGTTTTTTTCTTTAATTGTACTTTGTGTCAGTTCTCAACTTTACCCATGGCGGTGGTCAATATGTATTTGTAATGTGGGTTGTGCTTGTTATACACTTTGAAGTTTATTCATTCAACCATTATTTAAATTCAGAGGTATGGAGGCTTTCTTGACAATGACGCTGAGAAAAATAGCAAAAAAAAAAGGATAAACATATTAAATACATTAATTCTAGCATTTAGGTTGTACACAAATGGATCAGTTCATAAAAGAGCAGCTAACAGATTTATTTTTAAAATCTTTACAGTCATCAAATCTCAACCAATCTGAGTAGATACGCAATATTTTGGACACCAAATCTCTTGGAACATATATTGGCCCAGCACCTTATTGAGACACTGTTTGTTGGTCTTAATAAGCAACGAGAATACAGCTTCAAAATAAGCCAAGTCCAACTCGTACTTTGAAGTAAAGCTGGTAATTTACTTCATTGCAGGTTTTTGCGTTGCGTTACATCATGTTTTTCCAGTCACTCGACAAATTGTTTTAATGAAGATGGAGCGCCATAGAGTGGATGTGTACCACCTGCCTCATGCAACTCATACGGTTTGCATAGGAAAGTGTGAAGTAACACAGGTTCTCTGCTGGCTGTTTTTACCATGAGACAACGAGCACAGCTGGAGGCCAAAGCCGCTGTGAAATGAAGGGAAATGCTGCTGGTGGCTTTAAACGATTACATTCAAAAAAAGGTTAACTTCTCTCTAAAAACACGTCATACATTCTCTTATATATTTATTTCACAACAAACCATTATCATATCAATTAATTAATCTCTCTTGAGCTAGTGTTAATTATCAAAATGAGTTTAATGCATGAATTGAATTTAGAAGCTTATGGATCAATCTATAACTGAGAGACTTTTGAAGTCCATGGGATACATCTTGCATATATTTTGGTTAAAAGTAAAATAAAATTAATGGTTTTTATGTTCATTATGATCATGTCTTTACAAATTCTGTAATTATTTATTATGAAAACAATCACCTATTAATAAGAAAATGACTGGATATCACTAAAATGTCAATTAAATAACCGTCTATCTTTATAAATAATGTTCTATTTCAATTTTACTCATTTGTATATATAATATTTAGAAGAATCTTTCATTAAAATGCCATGTGGTGTTTGGTTATAGGCGGCCATGTTGATTTTATGACTGAAAATCAACATTAATAGAGGGTTAATGCCAGCACTAATATCTGCTTCATCACTTTCGAATTGAGTTTTATTTCTCATTTTCCTCACTGAACAGGTTTTTAGTGGCACAAACAAGATAAACTAGATTTAACCAGTCTTACATTTCCATCCTCTGAAATGTTAATATTATATTTGTACACAGCAGCTGTTAATTCATACTTAAAAACAAACAATATGCTTGTCTTTCTGTAAACATTTCTTTTAGATTTCTGTGGGTGTGATGGTTCGGATAGACATCAATTTGTCTTGGGGGGTAAAAATTGCAGAATGGACATTGTGTAAAGACTGAATAGCAGTTTTGTTCCAGTTTATTCCAATTTCTTTCTGATTGTGTGTGAATCCCTCAATTCAACACGAGACAACATGCAGGAGAGATTTCTCAGGAGTTCGCAGCAATCCTCCATCTATTCACTTCCAAACCCGATGTGATTTCCCCCTCCCTCCTCCTCCTCTTTCTCCTCCTTTGTATCCCCATCAAGTAGGCCAGTTGATGTGGGACGGCAAAACAAGCCCCTCTTTCTACATGCCTCTCTCTGCGGAATGGGTTGCAAGCTCGCAACACAACTACCAGGAGTTCAGGAATCGTCTTATTCTTGTCTCTAACCTGAACAATTTGTGCTCTGCCACTCGCTTCCAGGGATATCATCTGAATGAGTTGAACAATGCGCTAGTTTTTGCACTGACAGTATAACGTTTAAAGCGTTTCTTTTAAAAGTGAGCAGACTTTATTGTTAGAATTTATTCTTGATTGCTACTGGAACGGCCTTAAACTCCATTTGAGTGTGATTTAAAAGGCTGCAGATGAGCAGACATGCTAAACTTAGTCTCTTTGGATTGTTTGAAAGCTGACAGGTTACGCATTGTTTTCTTTGTGAGTTCCTAACAGCTTCATCTGTGACTTTTTCTGATGTATCTCCAGCTTTAAAGTTGCACTGGGGAAGAGAAATTAATAAAAAAAAATGCTCTCATGTGCAGTCTAACCTCATCACATCTTGAAATGCTGTTTTTTTTTTGTTGTTTTTTTTAGTGTGTAGTCCTGCTGTGCACTCCTGTGATTTGATGATGCTACACCTGCTTTACCATACTGTAAGTCATGACTGAGTGAATGTAGCTATTCTGAGCAAAAATGTTTGACTTCTACTGTAAGATTTAGAAAAAAAACCCACAAATTACAGAGTAGAGCTGTGCTGAACAACATGGCATTTCATTTTCCTCCCTATGAGCATTTTTTTTTTGCATATTTCTTCCTGGTACTCATAATATTTGCACTCCCTTGAGCCTCACTTACACAAACACTGTGGTAGACTTAAGCTTTTGCTTTTAACCAAACACTCCACCACCACCAGTCTCCTGACGCAGTCGTGTTTCAGGCGAGCACTGAGGTATCCCGGTCCGACCTCAGTGGCCCCCACAGGTCTCAATTCACCTTCTGCTGTAGCACAACTACTGTCACCTCAGCTCAGATCATATATTAGCCTCTAGGTGTTAATTTACAGCATTAATTAAAGATGAATCAATTAAGCTACATGAAACAACATTGACCCAGTGTGTTCATCTGCATTTTTGACCCCAGAAATGGGAAATAAAGATGTTACAATATAATGAAAAAGAAGAAAACCAGAACATCATCAGAGCAGACCGTTAAAACTAAACCTATGAATCATTCACGTCTTCTCTAAACCTCTCCATGACCTTCCAATTATAAAACAGATTACTAATTTAGCTACAAATGTCTTTTATCCTATGTATATGTTCTATTTACATTGTTCCATTCTGTGATAATTAACAGTGATTTGGTTTTCTGCCTACAGCGTCGCTTGGGAGACGTGTTCACAGAGAATATCAAGGAATTCATCATTTAATTTCGGCCCTCCAAGACTTCATTTGGAATCAGCTGATTGGCTTGCTCATCACCCCCCGACCGGCCAGACGATGCACGTTAAACCAGAGATGGCACGCCTCGTACGATCGTGTCCAGTGTGATCCTAAACTTCATAGTGTGCGTAATTAATACACATTTTCATTCAGCTGCTCTGTAATGCCGAGTCTCTTGGCGGGCGTCTGTAATTTTCCGTCTGATGGTGACTATGACTAATTTCTTCTCTCTGGTGATAACAGACAAGGCCATGGGGAATAAACAAAGATTTATTTTGCTCCCAGCTTGGCTTCCCATCCAGATGTAGATAACGTTGTTGTAATGGATGGTAAACAGAGGCAGGCTGACGTAAGAAAAGAAAAACTTTCATTCTGTTTGGTGTTAATTCACTTTTGATTTAAATTTTCAAAACCAGTCACGGAGGAGAAAGTATCAAGCAGAATTTGATTATTTTCTGATTTATAACTCGGGGTTAATTACTCTGATTTTAATCAAGAAAACTAATGTCACAGTAGATGATGAAATATCTTAACTGTATATTAGATTTTTAAATTTGTTAATTGCAAATTTAAAAAAAAAAAAACAGGCTCGCATGTCTTGAGATTAGTTTAGATATTCCCTAATCAGTCTGAGTGTATTTTTAGCAGCAGCGTGTCTGTGTGTGCAGACTCGACTCCATTCACTTTACTGTACCCTCTGGAGCTCATTTTTATTTGTTTCAGTTCAACATAATCATAATATACTATCTTTAATTTCATTTTATGAGGCCCTTCATCCTTAATTTTATGCACGCTGGTGAATTCAGTCTGCTTCATTTCAGACCTCGGGGCTCAGAGAGGAAAAAAGATTTACATAACAAATAAGCAGATAAAGGTTATCAGATAGAAGTGTAAAGGTATGACACAGAGGCCTATTAGGCCGTCATAAATTACAAAAGGAGCAGGCTGTGCATAATCCAGGTTAATTGGTCTGAAGAGCTGTTTGCCAAAACATCCAAACGAACACACACACACTTGCCTGGCTCATGTCAAAAAGCACCTCCACTGATGTCTGTATGAACTACCACTTAATCATGTTCATTTGTAGCACATTAAAAACTTGTCATCGCTCGCTCTTTGTTTGCTCCGTGCTTCGTTTGTCCTCAGTAGATAAAGCAGTGGGATTTCTCTCTTGCTTTTTTTTTTTTTCTGTTAGTAATTTTCTTATCAGATCAGACAGTTCATATTAAATAATCTACTAAACTCTGTGTTAAACTGCACCTCCTCTCTGTGTCACAATGTCAGTGTCAGACACCTTCACAGTTACCGTTTCTTTCTACTCGTGCACAGACATAAAGGGTGTCACACAGTCAGCGCTGAGGAGTCTTATGACTGCTAATTAGCATCCAAGTCACGACTGTAATTACCTGATTTTACTGAAGGTTCTGACATATCTGCTGGGGTTGGAAGTTGAGCAAATATAGACGCCTCTTATCCACAAGCAGTCTCGCACACAAAACGGTTTCTATTGACAGCACTGGAATTTGAAGGCTTAATGAACTGTGGGCTCTTGGTTGTGTTCCTCAAACTGCTCTTGTGCAGTTTTGTTGCTCTTGTGGAGTGCCATTGTTCCTGTATGTGATGGACCTGTCAGCAAACGGCGCCATGCAGTGTTAGTTTAAACTTCATTGAATTACATTTTGATATTATGTGTTTGAGTGCACGCCTTTTGGTTAACATTTAGTCATAAGTTTATCAAACTGGTTTAAATTGTTAATGCATTGTAGCTCCACGTTCTGCTGAATTCCTGGCAAAAGGATGAGCTTAAAGGGGAACTTTGGTTTTTTTCAACCTGGGGTCTGTTTCCATATGTAATTTCATACATGTGCGATAGGTTTTGGCGCGACTTCGGAACGAGATTTGAGTTCTAGCGTCCTGAGATTTGGATACAGACCACAACAAAGAGCGATCACCAGGTAATGTGGAGGTTTTCGTTCACTTCTCATCTCTAGTATGTTGTGGGACACTCATGGAGACTATCTGAGCCGGTCAGTGTGGGGCAAAAGCACGTTAGGGCGGACTTTGACGTGGGGGGGGCCAGCTGCCCCATACTTTTCGCTAGCCGAGCTGCTAGCCGAGCTGCTAGCCGAGCTGCTAGCTGACCTGCTAAGCTGCCTGCCTGGCTAAATAGTGGAGCTATGTCGAAAATTCATTTCTCCATCACTCACATGTATGAAATGACATATGAAAACAGACCCCAGGTTGAAAAAAACCGAAGTTCCCCTTTAAGGAGTTTAAGGCAGTCTTTTATGCTGGCAGGCAGGAATTGGAAGGTGCCAACTCTCAGTGCTGTGAAGGGGAGCTCTGAATTGTAGAGGCTTCAAGAAGAACAGCATGTGTACATTTGTTTGAGTTTTGGGGTGGTGTTGGTATTTAATACTCATGGGTTTTATTTGCATTATGTCTTTAAGTGGGACTTGGCTATATTTTGGCTGTGAATAGTGTGGAAACAGTTCTCTCCCCCTTTTGTGTCTCTGTAGGCTGGCCTATGTGTTTATATACCCCTCAGTTCAGACTTCTGTTGCTATTCTATTGTTTTGTTGACCTCAGTTTGTTGAAAGAGCCCAGCATTAGGATTTCTGTTGATATTTTTTCTTTGCTTCTGTATTTTAATCTTTTGCAGTCCTGGTTTTTCTGTGGACAGTTTCCTTTGGCAAAATAAAGCCTTAAAGTTTGAACCTTTCTGCCGGGTCCCTGCTTTGCTGATTGGTTCCTAACACTGTATGTGTCTAAGTAACATCCACATGAACAGCAGGTTTTCAGCACAACTTTGCATTATAACAAGATGAGCGATGTCATTCACTTCACCTGTGAGTGGTCGCTTGGAAATAATTGAATTAAGGATGGATCATTTCTGTTTATCTGCCTAAGCAGAGTCCGTGTAATGTCACAGGAGACACTGGTAATGTTATTAGTGACGCCACGGAAGTCAAAATGTCCGTCAAACAAGCCAGAGTGCATCATCCGTACACAGACGGTAACAAAATTATTCATATGAGTATCGGTCATGCATTGTTACTGCCTTGAGTGTGAGAATTATATTGGAGATGTTTTATGGAACTGACAGAATCTGAGTTTGGCTAATAATCATTCATTTAAGATAAGTTTATTTACACAGAACTTTAAAAATCAGGAATTTACAATGTGCTTAGAGCAGGATACCCAGAAGAAAAAAAAAGTAAACAAACAGCAAAGCAAAATTCAGATGGTTAAAAAGAAAAGCACAAAATGCAATATGTTGGCATTTACGAATACAAATAAATTATAAAAGCCATTAAACCTTATGGAGCAATAAAAAGCTTATAAAGAGGCAAAAGATAAAATTAAAAAATACAAAATGCAATATATCAATAATCATGAATACAAATTAAATTCTAAAAACAAGGAGAAATTAAGATAAAGTAAAAAAAATGCAAAATGCAGCATGTCAATAATAATGAATACAAATGAAATTATAAAAGCAATTAAACCTATATAAGCAATAAAATGCTTCATGGGAAATTAAAAGATAACGTTTCATAAAACAAATCCATAAAAATGGCTTTTAAGGAGTGATTCTACGAGGGTTATATTATCAGGCAGGTTGTTCTAAAGATGAGGTTCTCTAAATGTAAAAGCAACTTTAGATGTAAACCTCAACCTTGAAACAAGCAGAAGAGGATTTAGTCACTGTAACCATGACAACAAGTGAGCACTAGCTGCTGCTGACGATCACATGATTGCGATCCCACTACGAATTGACTGCTGTGGACTTATTGGGACTTCTCTATCTGAAATCATAGGACTGAGCAGCCCTGGCAGCGTACTGCACTCTCTGAGTGTTTTTCTGAGTTTTAAAGTATGATTTAAGCCTTTAATTACTTAAATTATTTTCTACAACAAGCATGCTGACTTGTGATAGCATGACAATCACAATGAGCATCAATAATTGTCCACACTGGGATGAGTCTTTTTCAATTTGCACACTGAGAGCAGACCGGAGCTGCTGTAATGTTATTAGTTCCACCTGGACTTGTGTAGGTCAAAATGTGCTGCTGAAGGTCGACTGGATCCGCGGTCTGTCCTCGAACCACCGCGACATCTGTTCTAGCAAATGTGTTTCTGTGCTTAATTAATATTTAGCCGTAAAGACACTTTATAATATCTGTAGTTTTTAATGGCTGGGGCACAGACGTTACAAATGGCTCATTATTTTTTAATTAGCCTCACATTCTCAGCCGGTTTGAGCTAGCTTCAGATAAGGCTGCTGTGTGTCAGCAACCATTTGCACATGCTGATAGCATTTGAGGCTACCGCCAAAAAAACAAACCAAGAAAAGAAACGATCAATAAGCGAAAGGGGAGCCACATGTATTTAGAGAAAAACTGTGTCTCCAGGCCACCAGAAAAATCCACCTGCTGCCTGATTAGGGGAAAGGCGCTCGTGTGCGGTGGGCAGCCAGATAAACACACCTCATTAATCCTCAGAGATGAACCGGGCTGATGCAGAGAAGCATTGCCCACACAGACGGATCCAAACAGGCAGCGTGGTGTCCTGGAATTTTTCTCCCTACGCATTGATACAGACACCTTTCCACCAGCCCACCCACGGCCAGAGAATCTCCAAGACTGTTAAACTCAGCTAGAGAGCACACTGGCATTCTGTTGTAGGTGAGGAATACACACACACACACACACACACACACACACACACACACACACACACACACACACACACACACACACACACACACACACACACACACACACACACTCGATAAAAATTAGCATGAAAACCCACTTAGCGTGAAGAAATATGACCTGCTGTTATTGACACTTTTGCCCATATGTTCTGTGATTTGGAACATCGGCAAAGAATTATGTCCACCACAGGCTGGATGACGGAGCGCTGTGCCGCCTGTGCATCCAGAACAAAGAGCCCATGCGCTGTTTAAACACTCATCCGTACTAATGATATATCTTCAAACAGCCACTGTTTATAGCCAATGTAGCTCCAGCCTTATTTTAGCGTTTGGCAATAGATCTCAGAAGTTACAGCTCAATTAAGGCAGTGGCCCAAAAATAATGAGCGTGGTAGTTTTAATGTAGACTGGGGCTAATAAGTGGTAATGAGCACTACTACTCTAAGAGGGACTGCATTTGCATTTACACTTTTCTGAGTACTTTTTATGTTTGGCAACTCCACTTAAAGTTTTGGTTTGCCTTCGCTCACCTTTCTGTTCTCAGTATCAGTTTATTATATTCAACCATGATAACTGGGTCAATCTATAATTGAGGGACTTTTGAAGTCTATAGAATATATCTTGCATACATTTTTATTGAAAGTAAAAATTTTTAAAAAGCATTTTATGTTCATTATGATCCTGTCTTTACAAATCCCATCATTGCTTATTATGGAAACAATCACTTATTAATAAAAAAATGACTGGATATCACTAAAATGTCAACTAAATAACCATCATAATTTAACAACAACCACCTTCTAATGAGCTAAACAATAATAAAATGAGCTGATTAAAGAACTGTTTTGATTGTGGTTTTTTTTTTGGCAATATATCAAATTTTAGATGGAAAATAAATCTGTGTGGGAGAAATCTCTTTCAACTAAGTTCCCCATTACAAAAACACCTAAAGGAAGTGTGTTGATTCCAGATCACATGACCTGCTCATTTTGTTTCCCTGTGGTTATTTTCAGACTGTTTTGTGGGCATTTTTGGTCTTTATTTTTGTCATTTCGTGTTTCTTTGTCAGTTTGTATCTCTCTGTGGTCATTTTTGGTCATTATCAGTCTGTTTGTGGTGGTTTTGTCTCTTTATTGTAATTTTGTGTCATTTATTCATTTGTTATACACAAAATAGCAAATTGTATCAGTGTCCCAGAAGTCACTTTCCACTAAGTTACTCATTACAAAAACTCCTCTCCAGAAAGTGTGTTAATTCCAGATCACATGACCTGCTCCACATGATGTCATTTCCTCCTGAAGAAAAGACTGGAAGACTCCAAGACTTTCTGAGTTATTTAATATAAAGTAGTCAACTGGTTTACTACAAAAAAATCCCACAATTGCATATTGACCCAGCAACTGATTGTCCTACATTTTCTACAAATAAACTCTCATTGCTTCGCCTACAAATCACTTCTTTCCTCACAGACGGTATCAGCTCTGAAGTGTTTTGAACATAGCCTGCAAGAAGTAAAGCCATCACTAACTAGCTTTGGGCCATAAATCACTTCAAACAGAAGGGGGGAAAAAGATACGACTACATCACAAGCTGCTGTTTGTTGCACGTCGTCAGTCTTACCCCTGCATACTTAAAATCCGAGCATCGCGGTGATGCAGCACCAAAGTTTGTTAGCCTCAATTTAAGCTGATTCCTCATGTTGGAGCACATAATTGCGAGAGTGGTGGGTGAGCAACTGGGTGAGCGATATGAAACGCTGAATATATGAATAATTTTGTGCATGTGTGTGCAGTCGATAAGAAGAGAATATTTGAAAGAATATGTGAGAGGAAGAAGAGGAAAAAAAGACTGACTCTGTATGTCGCAATTTGCATAAAAATAAACTCCTTACAGTCAGATGGAAAAAATGTTTCAATTTAAAGTTAAAAAAAAAAGTCACAGATCACTGTTGGTGATAAACTCATTCTGATGAATTTAACAGAAAAAAGTGAGTTTATTGACATGATTTGCTCCATTATTATTCTTGTAAAGTAAAAAGGATTGGATGTATTTCCTAATTTACAAACTCTAGGACAGAATTTTTAAGATGGAGCAGAAAAAGAGCCTTTAGTTGCTTTTTTCCCCCTCTAAGCCAGGGGTGCTCAACATGCGGCCTGCGGGCCAAAACCAGCCCCTCAGAGGGTCCAATCCGGCCCGTAGGACGACTTTGTAAAGTGCAAAAATTACAAAGAAGACATTAACTGCAGATTGGAAACTGGTAAAAGTACACATTTAAAATAATTTCTAGAGCATGACAAGTTGTTTTGATCATAAAGTAAAATACTAGATTGTTCATTATTTTTTTTGTAATTTTGTATCTTGTTTTTGAAATATTGTCTTGTTTTTGTTGTTTTTTGTCTGACATTTGTCATTTGTCCCGTGTTTTTGCTCTTTTGTTTCTTGTTTTTGTCGAATTGTATTTTTTTTTGTCTCACTTGTATTTTTTTGTATATTTTTTGATAGTTTTGTTCTTTTTTTGTCATTTTTTTCTCGTGTCTGTCCATTTTTTTGTCGCTTTCTCATTTTTGGCCTCTTTTTTGTTTTGTTTTGTGTCATTTCTTTCATTTTTTAAATTGTTTTGTTTAATTTTTACCATTTTATGTCTCATTTTTGTGATATTTTGTCTTGTTTTTGTTGTTATTTATGGGTTATTATGTTAGGATTTTACTAGTGCGGCCCACTGGAGATAAAACCTGAACTAAAATGAGTTTGGCACTCCTGCTTTAAAGTTAAAAGGCTTGCATGTATTTCCTAATTTAAAAACTCTAGGACAGCATTTTAAAAACTTAGCTTCATAAAATCAATAGAAGTGTTTCGGCGGTGAAGATGGAGCAGAAAAGGAGCTTTTAGTTGCTTATTTTTTCCCTCTAACTGGACCGTGGACCCAGCATGAGGATGTGAGCGTTTTGTTGAGAGCCCAGCATTGTTTTTCTTTTTGAAACATCAGAGGAAGACACAAACAACCATGAAAGCACACTTTGGACGAGCATACTGTTCCAAATATACATGTATATATATCAAGATCCGAGCGATTCCCAGCTTTGTTCTGCGAGTTTAATGATATTATTTGTCATCTGGCACATCGGGCCAATCACACACTGACACAAATATCCCCTGACCGCCCTCCGACTGCACACCACAGGCAACCTTTCCATCTCGCTTCCTCCGCCGCCGCTCACACCCACACAGCAGAGCAAGCACTGAGTGATACAAGGAATAGCATATTTATTCTCACTCCGCTTCCTCCTTCTCTTCCCTGCTTAAACACTCAGCAGGATCCTACTCTCTTTTTCTGTGTTTTTTTTTTCTTTTTTTTCTTTTTTGCTTTTGCTTTCTCCCATAGCTGCCGGGGAAAGATTTTCTTTGTTGTTTGTCCTCCCTCCCACCTCCTGCTACCAACTGTGGGTATTTGCCTCTTCAAACTGTCTCCCATTCTCTCTGGACTCTTCCCCTCCATTCTTTGTCACTTTCATACTCTTCCACTATCAATTCTGTGTCTTTTCCATTCCCCTCCCTTTCCCTCTAAACTGCTTTCACTATTTACTGACCAATACGCAGCACAGTGGACTATTAACCTAACAGTAAATCTCACAGTGGGCAGAATTATGGAGTTATTTTTCACAGGCACTGAAATGGAAATGGAATGAGTTTCAGGTTCATTCCAGTGCATTTATGCAAATGCAGCTTTGTTCATATTCTTCGTGCATATGGGACCATATGGGAGCAAACAGCCTGTGTTCAACAAAGGGAAAGAGCTCCACGTTTGGTGTAAATTCTACACATCAAACCTGAGATATTCAGGGTAGATGGAGGAGCTGAGTAGAAGTGGAGACAGAGAGACTGTTGACTGACTTCAGAGCAGGTCAGGCGACAGACGATCGCCGTGGTAATATTTGCATTCGATTTTGGGTGGTTAAAACAAGTAAAGTGGGCTAGCTGTGCAACTGTAGGCACTGAGAGAAGGTGGAAAAATGGGAGTGTGGACACAAGGAGTAACGGCGAGGCCTGTGGGAATGTTGCTGTGGATGCACATTAGGAAATAAATCATAAAGGAGCAGTTTTGCCAACTCCTGAGTATGGAAAGTAGCTATTGGCTGTCCTAAAAGTAACTACAAGTTGCTAAATGACGTCATCGCCTAATTTGCATAATTTGTCAATTTACATGTAATTGTAACGGACGTTGTAGGAGAGAAAAAATAATGTTGAGGGAGAGATAAACGACCTTAAATATGTTTAGAGCTAAAGGCTGTGTGAGTCAAATGCAGTGATTATTTTATTGTGGCAGTGAAGAAACATGTACATTTACGTCCCGTTCTGGAAGCGAGGACAGAATCAGCAGCAGCTTTGTGGGGGGTTTTTTGTTTTCTTTTGCTGTTTGGACACGGAGGGCTGTGGATCTCCTGTGATGTGACTGCAGCTGGGACTGCTTTCAGGTCAGAATCTCCAAAATACCAGAAAAAGTTGCTAGATTTGTTGCTAGTCGCTGCTGACAAAACAAAAAAGTCGGCAGAAGGATTTGGAAAGTCGACAGATTTGGCGAGAAAGTCGCCAAATTGACAGCACTGGATGGGAGGAGCAGAATGACCATGAATTACACAACAAAAACACGCACAGTTTAACCCCTTGACACAGATTATCATGAATTCGCAACATACTACTTTCATTCAGACTGCAGCTGAGATAGCGTATCCATTCCCCCGATGCTGGTTTGTACATAGTCAATACGCACCTAGGAACCTTATGCAAGCACTGGTTTGTCGTAGGAGCGGTCGAAGTGGGGTTTAGTTATTATGTATCTGTTATAATTATTTATCTGTTCCATGTGTAATAGATACATTAACAGTCTCCACTTATTTTAGCATCAGCTGGAAAGCAAAACACAATTTTTTCTTTAATTGTAAATTAATTCAGGTGTCAAGAGGTTAAATGCATTTACAGGGGGTCCTCAATTTACGGCGTCCTCAACTTACGTTGTTTTGCTGTTACATTGGAACTGATTACGGGCCGGCGCCCTTGGTTTAACATGCAGTGTTTCATCATTACATCAAAACTGGTTCAGTGGAACTAATTGGACCAGTGGACGAATACGCCATCATGCGGCGTGCAAAGCGGATACTGTATGTACAGTAGTCATCAGGTGATATAAGATGTCTTTGCTTCAATTTGCTGCTACATTGGATTACGCTACATTCCCTAACTTCATTGTAGCTCCCAAGCATAAGTCAAACTTACAGTTTACATTTTCGTCAGTATTTTCCTACAGAATTGTGTTTCAGGGTGAGCTAGCGACTGTTAGTCGTTCCTGTAGTTGTACTAATATGTGAACTGATCGATATTGTGATGCATGTAACAGCTTTGTTTATATTTTCACCGGAGTTCCGACTTATGGCAAAAATTGATTTATGTCACCGTAGGAACAGAACTCCAACATAAGTAGAGGAGTCTCTGTGTTAAACACATTATTTTGTCCTTTATATTGCACTAAGATGATGCTTACAACTTTACTTTGACATTGACATTCAAAAGTGTAAAACTAATGTAGAAACGATGCTTCCTTACAGAGCAGAGTTTGATGAGTCATCACAGTCGATACATCCCAACATTAAGATGTATTTTGGACCAATCTCAAGTACAAAAGCTGTTCCATCATCTTGTAGAGCTCTAATCTTACAGAGACACTTTATGTTGTGTGATGTTCGATTTTTTTTTTTTTTTTTTTTTTTTTTCCCACCTTTAATTCGTCACCCATCTATATTTGTCCTGTTTGTTCAGTTTTGCCCTGCAGCCTCTGGGACTCGGTGCTGCTGCTTTGGCAGGAAAAGCAGGCAAAGTCCTGATGCAGTCTGCTAGCAGCAACAGCAACAAAAAAATCCTTTGGTTCTCAGGTCCATATTCACGTGTGATGTATAGATGAGACTGTGGGGGGAAAAACAGAGTTGGATAGAGGGATACATTACAATATATACAATAATACTTCACTTGTGTCTGAGATTACAAAATTTTGCTAGAAACCTGTATAATGACCCCTCCCTTGTGGCACCTGGTAGAGCTTTAGGTGGCTACAAAAGCTCACCTGGCCTCACTTATTAGTCTAACAACCCTCCCTTTCTGCTAGCTCCTGCAGGAGCTGATCACCTGCATGAGCAGAAAGGGAGGGGTCGTAACACCTGGAACATAATACGTGCTTTTTTCCCCCACATTGATTCACTTTGCAAGGTTAAATCAGTCATCACACAAGAGATGCCACCGGTAAACAGGAAATGCTCCACATGCGAGTGTTATTGAGGAGGTGCAACAGTGTAACGTATGGCTTTGCATGTTTGTGTTGTCGTTCCTGATGCACAACAGCTACAACCTCATCTAAATCAGAACATTGTTTTATACTGAAAATGACATCGTCTCCTCAAAGTCCTCATATTTATAATAATTCTGGGCTAAAATGAGAAGACTTAAGTCCAATTTCAAAGTGTAATTGGATTAATAATTAGTCCTAATCCACAGCAAGGGGAGGCATCTGTAATGGATGAGGCTCACCTGTGTGATGTGATACCTTTAAAAATGAAAAAAAACATAAAATTAAACATTAAGAAACACTATTTTTCCAAGTTTCTTTTCAGGAATTTATGACTTTAATCTCCAAAAAATTCTCAAGTTTTTTTTCCCGCAGTTTTTTGTCATTGATAATCATAGATTATATTCAAATTTTCCTTTAAAAAAAAAAAAAACACTTCACTGCTTTATTCCCCCCCTCTGCTATGTCTTTACAGTTATAAACAACAGCAATATTGTCGCAGCAGAACTGTATTGTTTACCACAAAATTAAATTGTATTTAAAGCAGCTATTAACTAAAAATTAAAAAGAAAACATCAGCAAGTAATTTCAAGAAAACCACATGCAGTGTAAACTCTGCTAAGGCATTTAATCTGTTTTATTACTGTTAATATGAGGAACAGACACGTGCAGAATTTTAAGACGAGATGAGTTAAAACGCCATGACAGAGACAGAAATGTCAGGAGAGGAGCCAAGGTCAGTAACAGATAGGCCAAAGCATATTCTTACACGCCTGAGTACTCAATAATTGAGTGTAATTACATGCTGTGGTCCAGAGGGGAGTTAAGCAGAATGGACCTGATTGCGGTTGAAAATGAACAGAGTGATTTAATTTGATCTGACGATGTGTGATTTGCAGATGAAAGAAACTCCAAGCAGTTTTCCATTTTGCTAGTTGGCGGGAGTCAGATCCTGCACAATGCATCGGCCGGGTCATCAATAATACATCGGCTTTTCTAATAGCACTGAAAGATTAATATTAAGGAGAAGAGTGGCTTTAATTGATTTGACACCGCTCCCTCCATGTGTGGAGGCTGGGGAGGTGAAGCTTCGTGGATCAGCAGGATGACTGTTTAACATAAAAGAGACACTGTAAAGGTCAGAGTGGATCGTAAAAATGATCCTATTTCACCTGCTCTGTTTGACAGAGTTTACTTTAAGCCAGATTTGTGAGGAAGCATCACAAGGATTTCAAAGTTTTTACTTATCCTTGGAAATACCTCAGCATCTGGTGGATGAATTGGCATAAATTTGTAACACAGAGGCATCTCCACTGCACAATTTCAGCTTCCTTTTCATTTACAACGACAGCAGCTAACCTGGCATTAGTCCAATGTCTGTCTTTTTACAACACAGCTTGTCTGTTCTTATAACTGACTGACAGATTGTTGTCATTTTCTCCATGTAAATGCACCCTATTCTTAGATTTTATTGCAGTAAGAGTTTCAACCCCCCATCTTCCTGTGTCATTTGAAGGAGGAACTGTTCTCAAATTATTCATTGTCTTCATTCCAAGCGTAACCTCACACAGTTCAACAGCGTCTCTTGCTTTTTTACAATCCACCGAGGCACCGAATAAAATGCCTTCTGTGCTTTTTTTCCTCCTGAAAATATTGGTTACTGAAGGTTCAACATTTTATTATTCTGCTGGTGCATTCCTGACCCTTCCTTCTAAAAATGACATTGGATTGTTGAATTGTCAGATGCTGCTTTAGAGTGGCCGGCGTCATGGTGCTGACTGACTGACAGCAGTAATGCCGGCTCTGACATGATGTGTCACAACACATCAGAATTCCCACCGGCTCAAAGCGAGAGCGGCTAAATAACACAATGATGTTGGTTTATCGTACACAACAATGGAAACATGACCCCCGGAGCTTTTCGTCTCCAGCTCCGACATGAGGTTCAATTCTTTTTTGGTTTCCAGTGAAATCCCTTGACAACTTTTGGATGGGACACAAAAACGCCCCTTAAATAACCCGGATTGTTTATATCACGGCATTATTAGGTTGTGTCCCTTGAAATATTTAAATGGAAGAACGGAAATGAAGTTAAAACCAAAAAAATAAAACGCTTAAACCGGCTTTTCCTTTGTGCATTTGCTTTCTGATTAGCTATTTCAATACCTAATTTATTCCCAAGACCTTAAAAAGGACAAAAATGCAGCAAGGTCCGAGTTGAGGGAGAGTGTTTGTTGCCAAGATTGGCAAGTAGCTCGTGCCAGGTTCAATTCCCTCAAACCATACTATTAAAGCTGAGCCAGAACGACTGAGGACATCAACAAGCTCTCATGCTATTCCAGCACATGTCCAAGCACTGTCGGTGGTACTGCAACTTTATCTGAGTGAGAAAACAAGCTGCAGAGTGTATTCAGTTCTCTAAAAGTACAGATCCAGCTAGACTTTTTCACTAGGAGAACCAAACGGATATTCAACAACATTCCAGCATTATTACCGTCTTGAAAATGTAACGACTTAAAGCCCACAGCAGACTGGTTGCTGCCGTAGCTGGGAGACCAATAAGACGACGGATAACTACAGTCACCTAGGAGGCCTCTGAGTGGTATCCATTTTAATAGCCCAGAAGAGTCCGGTAATACTGACAGGCTGTAATCTGTAGTCAAAAACAACCACAGAGAAACAGGAAAAGGATTCAGAGTCTTTATCCCAGGGTGACCCACATCTCTGCTCTTCTCATGACATCGTCATTGCAGGCCTTTGATTGAGTGTAACCTGAAACATGTTGAATCAGCTGATCATCAAAGAGAGTGGCAGGATGAAGAGAGCAGGAAGGCACTTAGAGGATTGATGAATTCAGAATTATGTTAGCTCAGTGAAATAATGATGTCATTTAACGAGGAGAGCGCAGGAAAAGCCGAGTCCTCCTCCAAGGACGATGCCCTATCTCGCAGTTTTAAAGAAAGCGATCTGGAGCTGCACCAAAATTTAATGGCTTCTTCCTTTGTCCGAGCTCCACCAGGTGAAATATAGCTGACAGACAAACAAACAGCACTAAAAAGCCCCCGCCGTTGCAGCTCCGCCTTTTAGGAAGAATTAACGGCACAACAAAGCAGAGAGCGACTGAGCACAGCTGTTTTACTTTAATGCTAAAACTACAATCTGACAGCAGCTGGTCCACTCATGCACTCATTGTTTTTCTGCATCTAACACACATTTAACCTGAAGGGCATTTGCCAAAGCCAATGTTGTATCTTGCACTTGTATTGAAAAGGAGTCCAAAGTTCCTCCTTTCAAGTGATCCACCTCTGCACCAAGTTTCATCAAAATTGTCTGGGTTTTTCTCGTCCTGCCAACAAACGAATGTCACTGATGACATGCCTCGACCTCGGCTCTCACCTTGAGGAAGAAACAACAGGCCTCCTGTCATTGTGATCTGTCAAATACTAAGAAAACTGAAATTTAAAGACCCTGTACACAACATATTGCAATATAAGGTACTGTTCTTAAAAATCGTTCATGTCTTGAGGGTTTCCTCATCTACAGTCATGAACAAAAGTTTCCATGGGCTTGTAAAGACCATGCATATTTCCAATGACTCCAACAACCCTTCATTTTCTATGATAGTCTTTGACACACATGCATCTTTGTCATCTTTGGTTCTTTCATAGATTTATTATAGATCTTATGGAAATGTGGCAATATCTACCGGGTCAAAACTATGCATACAACAACTTGAATCATCGGTTTTCATGATGCATCGAGTTATGTTAATCACATTTTCTTAACTTCTTGGGAGTGATTGCAAACAACCACAGCTCATCTGAATTGATTTAAATAGGGCCTGTTTTAGAGCCACAAACACTACAGTGAGGAATCCCTTCCTTTAGAAATGGATCATTAAAGCTTGACTGAAGTTTGCTGCTGATCACATGGACAAAGAAAAGGGCCTCTGGAGGAAAGTTCTGAGGCCAGATGAAAGAAAACTTGAGCTGTTTGGACACAAATATGCCCTGGGAGAGCTCAGTAGAGGAGGCCTATGAGCACAAGAAGCTGAGGTATGTGGAGCTCGCCGCTGATGCAAAGCAACGAAGCCTGAAGATGAGGGGCCAACCAGTCAAAGTAGGCTGCAGAGGATTCGTAGCCACCTCGACATCCACTCTTCTCCGGGAAATGGGAGTATGTGGGAAGGCTCACCGGCAAATGATCGAGGACTTCTCCATGGCCTCTGGATGAAGAGCAAGGACTCCACCTGGGCCTTCAAGTGAGTAGACCGCATCTAGGGGGTGAATCTGGGATTCACTGCTGAACCCTCTGGAGGTGTCGTGGGCCTATCAGCGAAACACAGAGGAAGGAGGGCGCCCACTTGATAACCCAGAGGATGTCCTCACTCTCTGGACCATCCCACGGAGTCTTAGGTGTCTCATGTATGTGAGAAAGGATATCAACATCTAGTCCTACATAACAGATCTGGAGGAGAGAATGCGAGGCCCAAGAATGCCAAACATACCGCCAAGCACGGTGGTGGCAGTATTATGATCTCTGGCTGTTTTTGCTGCCTGTAAAACTGGAGTTTTATGCAAAGTAAATTAAATAAAGGAGGAGGAGAATTACCTCAACAACCAGAAGGTTGGATCTTCAGAGCAATTGAGTGTTCCTAAATGACCTCAAATATAGATCAAAGGAGGCGAAGAAATGGATAAATTAGGATAGAATTTGGGTTTTTGACTGGCCTTTCAAAAATCCTGACTTTTAAACCCCATTGAGATTCTGCTGAGTGTGCTGAAGAAACATGTCAGAGTCAAAAAGCCAACAACAAATTCTGTCAAGTGGAGTGGCTAAAGATGCAAAAGCTTGTAGAAGAAACCACTTAGTTGTGGCAAAAATGGCCAGAGCTCATTGTAGCTGTATGTATATTTTGACCTCATATTTTCTGCAGACATGTCTATATCTGTAAAAGAACCAAATGCATGACTGGTTTTGTGACAAAGATGCGTTGCAATAATCCATCACAGAAAATGAAGAGTTGGAGGAGTCACTGGAAACTGAAGACTGCCACGATACACATGGTCTTTACAAGGGTATGTCACATTTTGTTCACAACTTTCCTATTGAGGCTTTATCCCAGAATGTGCCAACAGATTTGTCTAATCCAGATGTAAAAAAAAAAAATGACATAAAGTGACATTTTCACATTTTTCTTCCATTTATCAGAAATGTGTCGCATTAGAGTCAAAGTATAAGTAAGTTGTGGTTCAGTTAAGAGTATGCTGTTGGGCGAAACACATAACAAGGGATTAATATTTCCTCAAGCAAGGTCACAGTAGTACCTCATTAGTTATGTAACATATAGCAATGACTCATTCAGTGGAAAATTAGTACAAAACCTTTGAGAATAAAGAAATGGGACACATACGCACACAGACATACGTGGCAGTTTTGCGTCACATCTAGTGTTCCATAAAACAGGTTGAGGTTTGCTGTTTGAAAATGAAAATGAAACAGGTTGACATCACAGATATTTTGCGAGCTCCATCTGTATATTAGTGATACATTTCACCTTGTCTAAGCAGGCAACTGAGCAATTTCAATATTGCAAATTCAGATTTATGTTTAGCGCAGAAAAATCAATAGCCTTAGAGGCGAAAGCATCATCAGATTTGTGCTTTGTATCCTTGCCAATACTGGTAAAAGATTATAAGAATGCAAAATTAAGATAGAATTTTGTTGCTCGGGGCCTGTAAGACTAACTTGTCTTGTTAATGTGTAACTCCACTGCAACATAGGGAGGAAAAATCCTATTGTGAAATTTTAACTTCTTTAAAAGATAAATTATTGAAACCTTAAATACAAGAATTAATCAACACTGACACAGGAATGAAGTAAAATTAATACCACATTAGTAAATCCACACACTGCAGCTCTTTGTTAAGACGCAACCATTTCAAACATCACAGGACTACATGTCGTGTTGTAATTGTTTTATTTTTCGTGGCAGATGGTCCCTTGAGTAAATTTCTTTGATGTTCTCGTATACAAGTGACTTTGAAATTCATAATGTTAGTGTTTATCGTATTTATAGTGCTTATCTTGGCGATGCCCTTTCAGAAGACCCATAATATCGTGACAACGATCACTCAACCCATTAAGCTGCTAATTGAGGCTGAGCAGTTTCCTAATCACCTGATTAACGGAGCTCAGGGAGTAGATTGAAGTAAACTCAGAGTCCTACAAACACAACAACAACATCAAAGTCTGTCATTATTTTATCTTTGTTTCATTTTCTCTGTAGTAAATATTATTTTTATTTAAATATTCTTACATTTTTTTATTTTATATTCCATTTCTCCCATTTGTCCAAAAAATATACAGTGCATTTATTACTATACGTTAGTGTGAAGATGTACTTAAATTTACATTAACTTGCAATCAAATACATTATATACCGTACTAACAGTGCATGCTCATTGATGAATCTTTGTGTGCATATCTTTGAATGTACAGTTATATTTAGTTAATGTGATCCAGATTCTTTATTTGTGCTTTATTATTATTACAATGCAATGCACATAAATTGGAAAGTGGGATGTACGTGAGGGCAAGTTCATTAGTTATTTCTTTTTAGTTTTCTGATATCAGAGACACGCATCCAGTTTACAAAGCAAGGCCCTGATATACTATATCTTCCTTATAAACTTCTCTGAACTAGTTACAAACTGCAGTGGGAGGTTGTTGGACATTCTCTGGCCAAGATGCTGGAGGCATAAACTTGTTGTTGTTGTTAATTTTGTTTTACCAACCTACGTACATGTACCAAATCTATACCATCTATCCATCTATTTTCTACTGCTTAGCTGATGGCAGAAGTCTATTCAGGGCGTTCCAGTTATCCCTCCTTCTTCCCAGCATTTTCCAACTCCTCTTAGGGCATCCCAAGACAAATTCTCATGCCAGGTGAGCTATGTAATACTTCCAGTGAGTTCTGGATCTACCCCTAAGTCTACTCCCAATTGAATGTGCGCGGAAAACCTGTAAAGAAAGCCACCTAAGACGTACCCAATTTCGATAACCGAACCACCTCAGCTGGCTCCTTTCTCCTTCTGATGTTTGAGCTCCTCATCCTGTTTCTAAAGCGGAGCACAGCCACCCAACAGACGTTAATTTTTGGCAGCTTCTAACTCATAGAGGTCATAACCACAGGTGAGGGTGGGAACCTGAACCAACAGGTAATTTGAGAGCTTTGACTTCCAGCTCAACTCACTCATCACTACAATCTATCAGCAATCATCTATCCATCTAATGCTCCATCCTACCAAACAAGATCCAGACTTCAGCCCGATTCACAGAGGATTAGTGTTGCCTCAGGTGATTTATAGTAATTGCGGAGGACTTCTGTGATCTTAATCCCGTACGAATGCTCCATGTCTGTAATTTGTAAAGCAAAAAATTCCACTGCAAATTACCTACCATGTTTGGAAAAACACTGCTGTCCTGTGATAATACTAGTCCGTTACGAATCTCTTATGAATTTCTTGCTGTAAGGTGATGGTGGTAACTGCTGAGGCATCCCCCACCTGCAGTGTGCACCATGTTGACATCACAGACTGTGTCATCATTAAGAAAAGCTTCAAGGGACTCCTGCTGCTGTTCGCCGTTGTACTGATTAAAGAGGCTGAGATCTTTGACCATTAAGAAGGAAATCTTAGGAATCTTCATTTCCAGTCCAGTTATGTAAAGTAATTTGGTCATGTTCGGCTAAGTACAGATTACAGGAGTGTCTTACTTCTAAATATATGCATCTTTTCATCTATTCAGACTTCAGAGCTACTGGAGGAAATGCATGCTGCAAGAACCACGTTTGATTTGAACTCTTCATCATTCACCAAATTGTGTGCCAAGGTCTACTCTACTGCATGAATGCAAAGCTTTAAATGTTCTGAATCACATTTTTTAAGGTCTGGAAATCAGTCTTGATGCAATATATTAAAAGAATACATTCAGAGATGATCTATGAGCACGATAGAACAGTAAAAATGATGCCATCTCCATGTTGTTACAAAATCAGACCTAAAAGTTTAGCTTTGGCAGCTGATGTAGATTATTTTCCTCTCTCTCTCTCTTTTTTTTTTTTTTTTGCTTTGCACTGCATGCACTGTTCTGCTTTTTCCTCTCGCTGCTTTCATGCTGCCACCCTCAGCTCTGGAGCGGAGATCTGCCAAACAACTTCACACAAACAATGGAAATGATTTTGTGACTCCAGCCTCCCTCCAGTGCACATCTGCAGATAGCGCTGTCCAACCCACAGTAACTGAGGCCTGGATGGCCAGCAGTGCATTGCAATTTTGCCCCAGAACTTGAATAAAAACGAGCCCTACTCTATATTTCGCAGTGTGTCTAGTTTACATATTCATTTATTTTGTCTGGTTTGCAATAGTTGAAATTCAGGTTGCAAAAACAGCTATGAAATTGAGACTGTGCTACCCTCCAGCCATTCTCATACCAACTGATAAACATTTTTGTTTGGATTTTCTTTGGATTCCTAGTTTTACTAAGTAATCTAAATCCCTCCTTGGCTCATTGCGTCCACAGTTCTTTCCCTGTCAGACTGTGGCAGCTTAAATGGAAGGCACGTACTCAATCTCAGCTTGTATTGGTTAATAAAGTAACTCTTTAAAACCAATGAACACCTAATAGCCACTCTGAAACCCTACAGAGGGAACAGAGCAAGAACAGACGGATAGAAACTGGTCTGAAGTTTTAAATAACAACAGACACATCCTCATTATCAACAGCGCTTACAAAACGACTGAACTCGGGTTTTCTTGAGATATATTGGTTCTGCCGCCTTCAACCTCTCCATAATTACATCAAGCACCGATCTGTTTCCTTTGATTTTTTTTCCTCCACAATATGCACTTCTATTGTTGCTTTTCCTGGCAACAGTAGAGAATTATACGAGCACATCAAATAGCTTTGTCTGAGACACATTATGTTGTTTCTGGAGGTGAGTTATCTGAGAATGCATGCATCCTGGGACATAAACAGCGATAGATCCACCCCCAGGACAGATGACAGATGGTCAGAAATGTGCACACAGACACACACACCTGTTTTACCTTTTTAAAACTCCTGGTTCACCCGCAGAGGCTTTTTAACTCCTGGGAGCAAAGAGAGAACCATGTATTCTAAAATAAAGGAAAGTAGTCCAACAGTACATTGAGCATTAATTCTCTCTTCTGCTGAGCAGCACAGAACAGCGCAGATAAGTGGAAGACATTTAGGTAAGTAGCGTCCTCGTTAACAGACAGGCCTCTCAACAATCGTTCTGTTTGCTGTTGCTGGCATCAAACCACAACACAGAAGGTGCAAATAAAGAAACAGTTGGCTGTGGTGCAATCTCGTTCCAGGGAAAGCAGAGGATATCTTTTCCCCACTGGAGACACAGCTCTTTGTTGTTTCATCACAGGGCAAAGGTGATCAGTCAGAGCTACTTTGTATTGACTTGCAGTGACATTTCCCTTAGAGAGGACAACCCAAACCACGCCAGGAAAATACCTCAAACAGCATGAAAGAGCCTCTCACTGTAGTGGTCAAGGGTTCAGGGTTTCTTAATTCAATTTGCCACCTGTCTGTAGCAGGAGCTAACAGTCACTGTAAGAGTTTTAACAAAGACTTGTCGCATGCAGCTTCCTCACTGTAGGGATCAAACTGGTTGAGAATACGGTGGAACTTGGAGTATTCAATCAACCATGTCTGTTTTTTTCCCTAGCATCAGTGCCAGTGGTTTTTGCATCATAAAACTGAAAAAAAATACTGTAAATCATCTTTGTGATGAGGAGTTTATGCCCTGCAAGCTGCTGTAACTGTTCAAAGAATGTCTGTGTAGATTCTCATTCATCCAGGTCATGGTTATCCAAAGTAGTTTAAATAAATTCACTAGACTTTAAGAAAGTTCCTTGAAGACGTTTCACCTCTCACTCCTCTCTCAAACCATCTGTCCTCCCTGTCCAAAATCTGAACATTGGTGTCCTGAAACGAGTGTCCTTCTTCCTAAAGGTGAAGGAAGACTGCCGAATCCTGTCCTGAGGAACTGGCTCTCCTGTGTTGAGCCATGTGCTTGTTAAGCGGCTGTTTGGTTTCCCCTATGTAGAGATCTGAGCATTCCTCTCTGCATTTAACTGCATATACCAGGTTGCTCTTCTAGCTGTGTGCTGTGGGGTCTTTTGGGTGGACCAGAATGATCTTGCTGACACAGTCTGATCGGATCCTGAAGAGAGATTCTCAGTTACCCGAGAAAAAGTGGCATCAATGTACAAACATCTGGGTCAGCAAATGTGTGCTTATGGAATGCAATTTCTGACCCTGTTTACAGAAGTTTTTCCCATATATCTAAATCCAGATGTCTTGTTAGCCACTGTTCCCATTCAAACACCAGCAAACTGAGCAGACTTTTTGACTGAAGCTCCTGCCATCCGTGCCTCAACAATGAACTTCCTTTTTTTTTTTTTTCCTTCTCTTGCCATTTTGATGTCAAATCATAATCAAAGGGTCTTGCTCATCTTTTTGTACTTGCGACAAAATACAACTGGATGCTAACTGATTGATTTGTCACCTATCTCTATACATGGATACGTGACGCTGAGCTGATGCTGCTGACAATCAAGCAAGTATAATCTTTGTTCAGAATTTAATTTCTACAGCTCAATTAATGGCATGCATGGACAGAAATGAATGAAATAGACTATATTTGTGCTCACTTTGGCTGTTTTCAGTCACTGTTCACTTACTATGTCTAGCAGAGCCATCTTTGATATCAAGTGTTTGATACTGTAGATTTTGTATCGCAGCAACATGGCAAGCAGAGTAGTTTCATATTCCTTTTATTGGTTGCTCAAATAGGAAATTTCATTTTGTTTTCCCTTTTAAAGCTTGTTATAGGAACTGTACACAAAAGAATCAATAAGTTGGGTTAAAGCTGGCTTCACACTATCACTAAAATGCTAATTTATCTTCTGATACATTTAGTCTGCACTTGTTAGTAAGATCCTAAGGTACTTCATCATCATCATCATTTGCAGAACGTCCAACAAATATCACTGAGCAATGCACTATCCAGATGGTGGAGATCCTTCTTCCAATACAGCACTCACTTTGGACTGACTTAAAGCCAAAATGTGAACTGTACTGATTACAAGTGTAAAGGGACCATATGGTTCACAGCAGCAGCAATGGCACCTCTGTACCTCCCACAGGATCTCAGTCATGGTCAGGGAGACCTGACTGAACTTTATGATCCCTACATTACAGCCCCTCAGAGAGGCTAAGAAGCTGGTTTTTCAAACTCAAGAAAAAAAAAGTTGCTGTTGATCCCAAATGTCATTTCAGGTTGCAGGAATCGATTTCACACTAACAGGTCCGTGCATATATCAAATCCATGTGCATGTGTAGGTTTGTTGACAGGTAAACTACTCACCAATCAGCCCCCAGCAGCTGAACTGCTTCAATTAATCAGAGCAGAGTATAAGCTGGAAGACTCGCAGCACCTCCCAGTGATACATTAACTTTCATCTGGAGCAGAAGTAATTGATTTCTTGCAATGGATGCATAACTCTTCCTTATAGATGTTCAAACTAAAAGTTACTTCACAAGGGGCCTTTTAAGTACACGCAGAGAAACAAATCATCACAGTAGCACCTTTCAACCGCTAATGCTTCTGCACAGCAGTGACAGAACTCAAAGCGAAATGTAAATCCATCACGTCTTCAGACCACCAAGCACAACAAAGAGCAGGAAGCTGAGGACTTCACTTCCATCGCGTTACCGTTTTGTCAACCGTGCAGCAGAGTCTGTCAAAGAAGTGCTACGCTAAAATGTGTTTTGTGCATTCATTAATTTTCAGTTGACGCAACACCATTACAATGACAAATGTCTTGCTTTTGAAGAAAACCTCATGTCACACACACACACACAAATCAACAAAGTAACCACAAAAAAAGGTCATTGAACATGTCACAAGAAAAACCCAGATGAATTTAAAGTATTCACCCCACAATCCTGTAATTGCAAACTCTACTTAGCTTTCAGAATGTCACTTCTGGATGTTTTTAAAGTCTCAGTTTTGAGCAAAGTGTTCAAAAGATCAAGAAGCAAGGCCACTGTTTCCCTCCCTCTGTTAATTCATGTTCACTGGGGGCCTCATTATTCAGCGATACGCCAGTAATATCCTCGACTTTAGCAAACTTCAACCACAACAACTTTTTTCAGACTTCGGACACTCATTAGCCTGTTGAAATGATCTCCTCTATTAGTGTCTGGCTCAGTCGACACATTACTCACAAACACTGAAGTCATATCTCAAAGCCTACATCTGGGAACAGGGGAGATTTCTGATCTTTAATTAAGCCATAAAGGGGAGCTGTGATCCAAGAGGAGGTAGAAGGAAAAAATGGTCTGATCTCAGTATATGGGCAGGTAAATGGCCGCAGAGCAAAAAAAAAAAAAAATCTGAAGGTTTTTAGCTAATGAAATAACTGTGGGAATTGGGATTCAGGATGAATTTTTAATACCTTTTCCTAAACTTCAGCATGTTATCAAGAGCATTTAACTCAAAGTACAGCTGTTCCAATATAGTTACAGAGCCATTTTTGTTTGTCGACCATAATAAACACTGACTACAAGGTCATCCCAGCTCAAGCCAGCAAATGAAAAACAAAAAGCTCACACCTGATCATGTCAGATTTGTCAGATTTAAAAAGCAAAAACATATGTGCATATATATGTTATTAAGTAAATGTGTACAATCTTGGGTCGTTGCTAGAATTAGTCTTGAGTTAAACAATAAAGATTTTATGGTTGGTGGAAAATCACAGTAGAAAAAAAAATCATAGACAGTCAAACCCAAAATTATCCATACCCCTAGCAAATTTTGACTTAAAGTTACTTTTGTTCAACCAGCTTTTTTTTGGATTGGAAATGATGCAGGTGTCTCCCAAAAGAAAACAAGATGATGTGCAAGAGGCATCATAGTAGAAAAAATTATTGCTCAGCTTTTATTTACATTTAAAAGTAACTTTAAGTCAAAATTTTCTAGGGGTATAAATAATTTCAGGCTTGATTGTATGTGGTTTGTATTATTCTGAGACAGGGTTGTACCACTGAGGACCAGATGTATATATCAGTGAACCTGCACAGTTTCAGGTCTATAGCTACATTATTTCTTAAGTTATAGCGCTTCAAAGCATTGCTCCATGGATTGGTGCAAAGAAAACAAAAATCGACCACCATGCTCTCTAAGAATGTTTAACTCAAAAACTAACATTACCTCTGGCTCCAGATTTTCCACGTGGTTTACTCAATCAACACTCGCTATTTTCTGGTCAGGCGTGGGGTATTTGGTGAACTGAGGGGGAACAGCACAAACATGCTACCAAGATACGATCATCAAAGAGGTGTTGGATTTGTGGCTAATGCCGCTGCTCCTTGTTTTATCAGCCTTGTTGTAGTCCTGATCCAGTGCCCTGCTGGGATGTATCGCACCACAAACCGTGATCTGGCAGTGGTTCCATTACCAGGTTATCCTGTGGCTCCAGGCGGATGACCTTAATCCTTTCCCAGTTGATACTGCGACAGGTTTTGGCCTGATTACTGGAAACAAACAGCTGTAGCGTCTGACACTTACCCGAGGCTGAGGAGAGGTAGTCCTGACATCTTTCCCTCTAGGCAGCATTTCCCAGCCTCTCCAGGGAGCACTTCCCAAACCTGATAATATATATAATCTCTTTTTTCTGGGTAGTGTCGCACCAGTTGCTCACAAAAGCTTTGAGAAAAGCCCCTGAGAGGCATTTTCATCAGACATCCAAACCAAATCATCTGCTTCTTTGGGTCTAAAGGAGTCAGTGCTCTTAAAGCTCCTACTAGATGATCTAGGCCACACCCCAAGAAGGGAAACCTTTTTTGGTATTTATATCCATAATCTCATTCTTTCAATCACTCTCCAAAAGCTCTTGACCGCTGATCTGTCTCCTCTAAAGACCGCTTACTTTCATTGTGAATGTCAATGGAAACAATGTTGTGGTTTTTTATTGTAATGGTAAAATAAAACCTCTGGCTTTATTTCAGCTCCTACTTTGGCACTTTATCTACTTTTTAAACTCAAGAGCATGGGGGTCAGAGCAAAAAATTAATTGCTTTTCATTTTGCTTTTCTGATTTTTACCCCATTCTGCTTCCAGCCACATGTTGCGCCACCATGGCAACAACATCCCGGCAACAACATCCCTAAATCAAAAGTCTACCTGGGAGTCAGGGGGTGGCGATAAACCTGAGACAAGAAAAGGCAATTTCACAACCCTTGCATTAGTGCCCTAATACGAGGCTACATCATCCAGAAGGCTCCATGTAGAGAGCTGAGATCCCTGGAACAATAAAAGCAAAAAAAGGAAAACAGGAGAGGAACATAGAATCAACGTGGGACGCTTTTAAGTAATGGGTTTCATTACCTACACCGCATTGGGGAACATGACATCGTGTGAATGTGATGAATAATTGAAATCTGTGTGTGTGTTTGGGGGAGCTGTGTCCAGAGGTCATGGTCTGGAGACGCTGACGTGAATCGCAGGCAGTCTCAATGTAAATCAGACCTGTCACTCTATCACTGTGATGAAGAGACCCTTTAGGACCACATATGGAAGAAGATTCAAATGTATTCGTGTCTAAGTGGATTGGAAAGAGGGTTCATCTCATGTGGGTGACTGGCCTTCATCACCATGTGTGCTTCTGTATCTTTGAGCTGACAGTACATGTTTATCTGTGGGTTACAAGCCTGAGAATAGCATTGAGTGGGAAAAAAAACAATAATAATGACAAGCCGTCTAGTGGATTTCTAATGGAGCTTTGCAATTCTGAAGGCTTATTCCCCATCAATTCCCATCACTTTTGTTTTGCTTTGATTTAGTTCACAATACATATCAAAGACTTTCACTGACAGATCCAATAATGAAGACAAATAAACTGGAACTAACAATGCAATCTTGGAAATATTCACACATAAATATGCAAAAAATGTCCTTCACTTAGTTTGCAGATGTTTTCTCTCTTTGTTCTACATTTGCATCCCCTGATTTTGTTCTTGTGCTCCTAAAATCTTTTCTATGTGTTTTTGCCTGAACAAGCTGCAAAGTTTTCAGTGCCGGTGCCCGATACACTGCAGTTATTAACAGAAGAAAAAACCCAGGTAGCAGTGCAGCAGAACTGGCATCAGATCAAACCTGACTTCATCTCAAGTTATTACATATTAAAAGTTTGTGTAGGTTTGCTCCCAAAGTCACAGTTGCTGGTAATAACAGTAATACTTTGCCAACAAACTGTAGCACGATCAGTGGAATTAACTTTAGTGACCCATACAGCAAAAACCCAATCTCACTTATTGGACTTCTACATGTCCTTCATAATGTCTTCCATTAAAATCACCAACTGTGAGGTTTGCAAAGTGAAGATTCAGCAGTATTTCTTGATATTTTCAGCTTAATAAACTGCAGTTGCAGAGCTGTGAGGTGACATGGGGCAGAGGCAGAGCCTAATTGGTAAATTCCAGGAAGCTGTGACTGGTGCTTTGCATTTTAGGACCATTAATGCACCAAATAAACAGATGCAAAGCCGAAGATGTTTAAGGGGACTTAACAGCCAAACAGCCAAACATCTATACTGAGTAATAATGAAATTTAAAAAACAAACAAAATGCTGATTCGAGTATTATTTTGCATGAACATCAAAGGCCAAATTATTTTATTCCTATGAATATTCTAAGAATTTATTAAAAAAAAAAAGTCTGAGATGGGGCAGAAAACAGTTACGATCCAAACTTTTCAGTCCTTTATAACATACAAAAACCCTACAGTGATTTGGTAATTAAAACTTCAGTTAATTCAATATGATTGTAGGGGTCTTGTATGGAATGCGTGGAGCTCATTATCTAGTAATTATGTGCAATTTGAAGTCTATTTCACAGTCGAGTAGGCTGCTGAACTTTGTCTTTCTGCATGCAGCTCCCCGTTTAACACCACAGTGGGAAGCAATGGACTCTGAGTGGAAAATCTGAGTGAACGTTCAGCACCAGATCCGGTTCTCGGTTCGGTTGGAGAGCTTAAAAGCCTCAATATGCTGTTGCAGTGGCTAAGAGATTAGTTGTGCTCTGTATCAGGCTGTGTATGTTGCATTAGGCAAAATGAGTGAGTGGGTGGTGACAGGTAAAGTTTTAGTAATTAGACATAATTGGAAATGGCATATGCATTAACCATCTAGAGGGGGCTATATTTGTGTTTCAAGTGTTTTGGGTGTGTGTACGCCGTGCAGATGACTGTATATGTGTGACAAATTGTTGAAAGGCGATTCTGTCATTTTGGATTAGGCAGAGTTGCGAGCCTCAGTGCTTCGTTTTACACAAGATTCCAGTTGATCAAAACTCCTACATACCTGCCAGTTTTATAGCTCAGTGCTGCCGCTTTTCAAATCCTGCAGAGAAACCAGCATCGTGTGGTTTTGCAGTCTTTTACGGTAAATATCTTCTATGCAACATTGTTTTTGAACGGTGGGGGCTCTTGATGAGTCATACGAAGTGCAGACAGACATCTGTAATTGTGTGTGTTACAGTATAAGTAGTGCGGGTGCCTGCATCCAAAATGACATGAACTGCAGAACATTAACATCTTCTAAAACAAACTTTATGTTTTCGCCGAAGCGCAGAGGCGTTTAGTGCTGTTTGTTTGACTGTCTTCATGTGTCTGTCTGACTGTCAGACAAAACATTTTAGGAAACATGGTGGAGAGTTGCAGGAAGAATCAATTCGATTTTAGTGCATTAAAACTGCAACATGGACCGCTGGCCTTTAATTATAGGGGTTTTATTTCTTTCCTTGTCCTGTTTAAGGCAAAACACATCCAAATGACTTTTTTCCCCTAATGCTCGATAATGTAGCAAAGCCACTTACAAAGCAAATGATAGCAATCTGTGTACGTACTTCCTGTTACTTCTGGTGTAAATCTCCAATTTTTATGCTTATGAGGACAGAAAACTGAGCAAACTAGGCAGGAATATGCATCGGAATAAACTGCCAAGAGAATGTGTTTTGGTGTGAAGGTGGAAAAGAAAGGTGATAAGAAACTGATTTATCCTGAAAATGAACTGAAACGACTGCAAACCAATGAAATCATCAGGATAAAAAAATGTAATTTTGTCACATTATAAACAGAAATAATAAGATTTAATCGAATATTGATGTTAATCTGAGCCGAAAGACTTAAAATTCTTTAAATATCCTTTTATAATTAAGGACAAAAGCCAAAGTGCACAATATTGTCTAGACATGTTCTGGAATTTGGCAATGGCAGCCGGTGTTGTAAGAGACATGACTGATGGCGTCAAAGGAGCCAATTAGTCCTTTGTAAGCGCCTTCAGTTCGTGAAAATATTTGTATGAGGTTAAGGGACACCATTTTTCCAAAGGATATAGTCTAATTTGTCTATTTCATGGTGGCACTGGAGTGTTCTGTTCCAAATGTGCCATAAATGTCCATTTAAGTTGACATCTGGTGACTGTAAAGTCATAAGTCACATCATAAAATTCCTCAGCGATGCCTCATGTCCTTTATGGAAGCTTCTGCATTGGTTATGTTTCTTCGGTTTTTATATTCAGGTCTTCCCTTTCATTTGTGACCATCTGTGCAGAGAGAAGAGGATGTGACAGAAAATGGAAGACAGAGAGGAAAAAGGTTGCGGAGAGACATCAAAAAGGGTTTGAGTGCTCGTAGCTTTTAAAAAACATTCCATTGCTATTGTGGTTCTTAGTGGTCCATTGGTACAAGCAACACGTGATGTTTGCTCCTCTGATGATGAGCTGTCGTCACATGATTCCATGCTGATATCAGTGATTTTGCACCTCTTAGATCTCCACCGGAGCTGTCACCTTTAGATGGAGCGGAACTTGTCACCCTTTCTGTCTGAAAAAGGAAGCTTTCTACCATGTGATTACTGTTGTGAAAAGGTGTATTTTCATCTTTTTCCATAGATGGTATTTTATCACACTGTCATGGTGTAGAGGGAACTGAGTCAGAAGGAAAAGCTCTCAATCTACCAGTCGATTTATGTTCCAACTCTCACCTATGGTCAGGAGTTCAGGGTAGTGACTGAAAGAAACATACTAACACCCTAAATGAGCTTCCGCCAGAGAGTGGCTGAGCTTAGCCTTAGAGACAGGGTGAGGAGTTCAGACATCCGGAGGGATCTCGGCGTACGTAGAGTTGCTGCTCTTTTGCCTCAAAACAAGCTAGCAGAACTGGTTTGGACATCTTATTATAAAGCCTCCTGGGCAGCTTCCTTTGGAGGTTTTCAGGACATTTCCAAATGAAAAAAGAACCCAGGGCAGACTGAGACCTCGCTGGAGGGATTATATATCTCTTCTGGCCTAGGAACACCTTGGGATCCTCCAGGCGAAACTAGAAAACGCTGCTGGTAAGAGGGACGTCTGGAAGGACCTGCTGTGATTGGAACTGAACTCTGGATGAACAGAAGAGGATGGATGGATGGATGGATTGTGTTTTATTGTGAAACCATGATCTTTTCTCCAACAAAACCAAGTAGTTTTAGTGCCTAAACCTATCGAAACAAGTGAAATATGAAAAATTAAAGAGAAAGTGACAATGACATTAAGTGAAAAATATAATACGATGCAATATGATACACTATGACAAGCTACGATATGCTACGATGTGATATGTTGTGATACACTACAATATGCTACTATGTGCTACAATATGATATGCTACACTATGATACAATATGCTACTCTATGACATTTTACCATACAATATGCTGCGATATGCTAAGATTTGCTACGATGTGATATGCTACAATATGCTACATTGTGCTATGATACTATTTGTTATGATATGCTAATCTACGATATGCTATGCTATGCTATGCTATGATACAATATGATATGATACACTACAATACGTTATGATAAGCCTTTATTAATTATTATTACAGCAGCAAACATGATGACATAGCTATGATATGATATGCTACGATGGCATATTTACGGTCATTTAGGCTGGAGGACTTGTATGTGTCAACATATGAGTAGATAACCAGTCTTCTTACTCTGACAGCAACACAACAGAACTGTGAACTTTTCAAACTGTCTCTGAGGTCTGTTACGGACCTCCATACAACAACATGTTGCCGTGTTCATGAAGTGGTGCATGCCTAATACTTATAATTGCACAGGTGGAGAGTCTGAATCGATGTAAGATCCCAAAATTGCATGCTGCCTCTTGACAGCAAAACACAATATCATTAACCGGAAACAAGGACAGATAAAAGGAAGGGCAGCAACGGGCACTTAGTGAGCAGAGTCTAAAGGAGAGTGGCTGGGGAGATAAAAGCTGCATGATTTATCTGTAAAGCTCAAGGTAAATAATTCATCCATAATGTTGTTTTTGGTAGATTCTTATTAAAAAAAAACCTCTCATCTGATGAAGTTGGCCAGTTTTCCATAACGTCTAGATGACTGCTGCAGAGCTTTTAAAATATATTCAAACCCTGTGGGTGCCTGGATGGATGATGATGGAAAATGGTCCCCAGGAAACGGAATACTTTTCAATCTTGCAGTTGATAGATTTATAAAGTAGAAAGTCGCGGTATGATTCAGTATATAACAGCTTTTTATTTATCGGAGTCCTTCATATAATTTACTTCCTGTGTGCCTGGGTGTATTGCCGAGCAGCGGGGGTACAAGCAGCCAATCACAAATAAATCTGAGTGTGTTGATATGAATTTCCCCACCTGGATGTGAAGCGCTGTGAGTGCAGAGGAGACAGTGGTGACAGGAACAATGATAGGCAACATGAAGCTCTTACCACACACCTGTCACACACAGCGAACCACGGCTGACAACCACTCCATTATCGGTAAGACGGCTGACAGAGCGACAGAGAACAGAGAGGAGGGGGGAAAAAATGAAGAGAAAGGAATGAGATGGGGAGAGAAAAAGAGTGACGAGACGGAGGTGAGAAGGGGTTGTAAACATTGGATAAACAATTGCCTTGTGTGAAATGAAAAGCAGCTCCAGCAGTCGCATTAGTGACCCCATGAGAGAGCGACTGTTGGCATCAGAGGCGCACAGTCGCTGGCAAACACAACTTTCAGCGAGTGAAGTTCACAACTTCTGATAGGTCACATACCCACTCTCAGTACAGAGCTGTATTTGTTCTTTTTCATTCTGCATCTGTTGCTAAAGCCATGGTGTATTATTCTTTGCTTTTGTATGTGTCAATTTGGGTCAATATATAATTGCGGGGCTGTCTGTAACATAGTTGACAGGTATCATAGTTGACATTTTGCTGTTTTCAGGCCCAAAATCAACATGTGCACCTATAACCAAACACCACATTGGATTTTTGGAGAAAGATTCTTCTAAATATCATATATACAATTGAGTCATGTGATCTGGAATTAACACACTTCCTTGAGAGGTGTTTTTGTAATGGATGCAATTTGTTATTTTGTGTGATAAAATAACACAAATGACCACAGTGAGACACAAAATTGTAATAAAAAAGCCAAAACGACCACAAACAGACACACAGAAACACGAAAAGGCTAAAAAAAAACACAAAATGACCACAGAAAAACGCAAAATGACTCAGTGAGACACATAATTATCATGCAAACATACAAAATCACCACAAAACACCTAAAATTACCACAGACAGACTGATAACTGTCCACAAAAATTCACAAAATGATCCCCAAAAGACCTGAAATGCCCACAAAATGGACTGAAAAATGAAGGAAAAAGAAACAAAATGTGCACAGACACTAAAAACAACCACAAAAAGGCACAACATGACCACAAAAATGCACAAAATGACAAAAAATGAAGCCAACTGACAACAGAAAAACATAAAATGACTCAGTGAGGCAGATAATTATCATATAAAGACACAAAATGATGGGGCCAGCAAAAGAAAACTACAAAAAATTGCAAAATAACTACAAAGACACCTAAAATTACCACAAACAGACTGAAAACAGCTGCAAAAATGCACAAAATGACCACAAAAAGACTTAAAATGCCCACAAAATGGACTGAAAATGACAAGAAAAGGTTATTTAGTCGACATTTTAAACCCTAACCCTTTACTTTTAATAAAAATGTATGCAAGATATGTCCCATGGACTTCAAAAGTCCTTCAATTATACATTGACCCGTATGTACAAACAAGTGTGTTTCATTGTTTGGAGTCAACTATTAGTGTCGAATGCGGCCTGATATTTAACATAATACCCAGTGTGGTGGGAAGTGTGCAAAGAAGCAAACTAATTGCTCTATTATCTGTCCAACACTCGGATCGAAGAGCAGACAAGAAGAGAGGAAACTTACAATCATCTACAACCAAAAAAGAGTTTAAGATGGAAGTAAAGACAACATATGAAATATGGCTGAAGGTGTTCGACAAAACGATGTGCAAACCAAAAAAAAAAAACTCACGAGATAAACAACGAATACAGGCAATACACCAAGTGAGCCAGCAGAGCAGAGGGAGAGATAAAGAAGATGAAAAGAAACAGACAAAGTATTGCATAATAACTCATCTGCCTCTCAAAGGACAGATTATAGAACAGCAACAATTTCTTTTTCGTTCTGTCTCTGCTACTCTCTGTTTTAGCAGCACTAACAATGCAAACTCTCTTCTGTCCCTTGATCAGCACATTAATCGTGAAGCATGAATGAGCACTTTTGATGCATTTGTTACTAAATTTGCTTTAAATGCAAATACAGAAATGTATTGGGATTGAGAGCAGAGAGCATTCAGAAGCGCGTGTGATTTGATGCTGTGATTGATGGATGGCAAGCTTACGGACTTTTTTGCCCTCACCTTCTTGGGAAGTAAGTCATCAGGTTTATCTCCCAAGTTACAGTCTTTGGGGCAATTTGTGTGAGTGTGTGTTACTATCCCATCACTGTATCCCATCACAGAAATACTGTAATAACCAGGGGAAAACCCCACAGAAATTTAAATAACTTTAAGCTTTTTTGGTTTTGCTTTTAAAGACAAAATGAATTGTGGTTTCCTGTGTTGAATTCCAGTGTTTTGTTGATCCATCCATCCACACCAGCCTCCTCTCATGCTGGATTTAAGCAGCATGACTTGATGCTGTAATTGATGGGCATTTTTAAGCACATTTATTGTTTTTTGTTGGGGTTTTTTGTAATGCAATTTTGCATCCTCTTGGGAAGTATGCGCTCAAAGTTCATCGCCCAAGTTTCAGTCTTTGGGGCAAAATTGCCTTTTTGTGTTACGATCCATCAAGCATAGCTCAGCATATAAATTATAGCCAGGGAAGACCTCAAGGAAATTTTGTGTTTCAATAATTGTAACTTTAAAATGTTTGGCTTTAGTTTGAAAGACAAAATAAACCATGGTCTCCAGTGTTTTGTTGACCCATCCATCCACCCCAGCCTCCTCTCTGCATGGACTTTGTGGCTCTATAACAATTAGATCATCTCACTTTCTCATTTACTCCCATCATAATTACTACAGTGTGTTGTCCCATGAAATGAAATGGCATATCTGTAGCTGCAGCCTCTTGTAAAATTTGCAAAGTTATGTTTTAACTACAAAGAGAAAATTTTAGTAATTACTTTCAAAAAAATGTAGTAACTTTCCATATAGCTGACTTCAGAGACATTTTCTTTTGTGGGCTGTTAATTTCATAATAAATGCAACAAGCAATTTTTCATTTTTATGGGAGAGCAATAAGGAATTGCAATTTGCCAGGAAAAGCTGAAGTTTTGCTAGTAATTCTACTATAATTACATTAAAGTTGTGATACGTCAGAAAGCAGTTATAAGACTAGAAAAGCACTCGGAGAGTGCATACCTCCGCCATGCCGTTTGTCTGTCTGTTTCTGTGTGTGTGTGTGTGTCTGTGTGTCTGTCTGTTTGTCTGTTAACAGCATAACTCAAAAGTTTTTGAAGGTCGAAGGACAATTGAGAGATGGCCGCCAGGCCATCTCTCAATTGTCCTTCAAAAAATTCCTGGATCCACACGGTGATTCGGATCACCTCCAAAATCTAATCGATTCTTACTCTTGCTCTTCCGGACATCCTGTAAAAATTTGGTGAAAATCCGTCCATGACTTTTTGAGTTATGCTGTTAACAGAAAAACAGACACACACACACACACACACACACACACACACACACACACACACACACACACACACACACACACACACACACACACAGACAAACAAACTCCGGTGATTACATAACCTCCTGGCAGAGGTAATAAGTTGGTCAGTTAACAAAGTACCTGGTAGTTACTCCTCATCGTGTATTTTCAGCAGTATTATGATAAGTTATTAACATGACAGGATTTATGTTTAAACCTGCCATGACTGCTGCACCAGAAGAGAGCTTCCACGATGTAGCTGAGCACTTTTAGGCTTTTCCTGGCCTGCAGACTACAGTGTGCAGTCTTTCCCATTGTTCTGCATTAATAATGCATGATAAATCCTGAAAAATTCAGCGGTAATCACCTGCAGGGCCTGAAAAGTATAGTGTCAGGAGTGTATTAAAAATAAACTCATAGTGTTATCAGAAAGAATAAGGTTGAGTAACTACAGAGAAATTTAAAAGATGTCAAGAGAAGAGAAGAGTTTTTAAACGAATTATGATTAAAACAATCCACAGTATGTTCTCTAGGACTCTCGTGGCATGTTAGCGGCGCAGCTACTCATGAATCTCCACCACATCTCCTCCCATGACAGCAGATTGAGCGGACGGCAATGGAGCCTGTCTGCCAAAAGTCAGCAATTTCTGTTTGTAATTGGGAGACAGCCGCGAAACAGAAACAATGCTGGGGCCTTGTCAATTCACCTAATGATGATAAACACGTAACACGAAATGACAGGCCGTCTTCCATCACCGTAGCCGAATCAGACAGCCATCTGTGAGGAGTGATGCAGTCTGCCTGGTCTCTGCTCCTCGACAGTTACTCTTCTGTTCGCCTAATTATTTATTTATCTTTTTTTTTTTCAAAGTGAGAGGAAAAGTGCACAGTCATCCAGCAGCGGCTCTTTTTTTTCTTTCCTTTTTGAAATGATATCAGAAAAGAAGTAAGTTTGTTAGATTTTCTCTCATCCAGCACCAGTTTGTTTTGCTACCATGTGGTTGAACGCTGTACAGTAAAGCTGGCTTTTTAAATTCTACGCTCTCAGCATTAAATGGTTGTCGCTAGTTTGTTGAAGTCTGTGGGATGTATCTTGCATAAAAAAATAATGTTTTTTATGTTCATTATGATCATGTCTAAAGTTGAGATAATCATGACAGATATTCCTTTTTTGGCAGTATATCAAATTTTAGATGGAAAATAACTAATTTTTCTGCGTCCAAGAAATCACTTTCAGCTAAGTTACTCGTTACAAAAACACCTGTCAAGGAAGTGATTTTAGGACTGAAAACAGCAAAAATGTCAGCTATGATACAAAAAGTTCTGCAATTATATATGGACCTGCATAATCAAGTGACAGTGAGTTCACAGCTTAAGCGAAGGTGGATTTCATGCTTTTAGCTGCTTTAAGTCGTTAGTAAGTTGCACTAAACATGGCCTAGAAAAGTCTACAGTCATGCACTTCCCTCAGAAATAAAGGACGTTTCTCTCACATATTTAAACAGTGCACCGTAAATCAACAAAGAAATGAAGTGTGGAGTTCCTTAAAGCAAATTCAGTCCTAAGCTCAGTGGGTTGTCAGTCTGAAAACGTATTTTAGACATCAAAACAGCTGCACAAGCACAGAGATGACACACCGTTTGTTGCTACTGTTGGTTCAAATGTCTTTTCAACCCGAGTATTCCCAAGTTACAGCCTTTGTGGCAAAGTTCCCTATATGTGTTACTATCCCTCCACCAGAGCTCAGCACATAAATAATACCCAGGGAAAAAGCCCAGAGGAAATTTAGTGTTTAAATAACTGTAACTTTAAAGCTTTGGTTTTGGTTTGAAACGAATTGTGGTCACTAGCATTTAGTTGACCCATCCATCCACCCCAGCCTCCTCTCTGCATGGACTTTGTGAATTTTTTAAATATTTATATCACCTCAAGGCTAAGTGATGATTAGAAAACCCTTGTGCAATTATGTTAGCACATGTGTGAGTTCTCATGGAAACGTAAAATTGCCTGGGTCACCCCAAACTTATGTGGGAGAAAATACTTCACATATCTAAATCATTAAGTATTTATTTTACTGCATCTGTTTGTAGTAATTTCACCCAGAGTACACACAGTTTTCGGTCCTACCGTCTTTGTCAGCCCTCCGTCTGACCTGGTGAACTGTATCTGCTCTCTGACTCTTGCAGCTCATCCTTGTATCACACATAAAAACAGAACTTCTTCTTCTTCTCCCTGCGTACCAGTCCTCACTTCACTCTGTGCCAGCCCTCCTTATCATTCAGCGATTCGGTCTGATTGATCTGCTCTGCCTCGCCACACCTTCCACTTGACCTGCATGAAGCCAACAACTCGGATATCGATGGAGATAAAAGCGAAGACATAGGGAGAAAAAGAAAAAGAATGACTGACAGACAAAGAGAGGAAGAAAAAAGTCAGCGAGAAAGCGGCTTTCATGCAATAGAGTTCACACCCTGTTATTATGCTCCCCCCAGCAGTGTGAATTGGGCCGCTGTTGTCGCTGCTTATAGCCCATTGTTTCCTGGAGAGAGGATGAAGGTCGGTAGTAGATGCCATGCAGAGAGTCATTCAGGAATATCAAAGAAATACTGCAGCTTGTTTAGACCGCCACCGATCTGTTAAATACGTAAATGGATTTCAGAGCAGCTCAGCTGAAAGGTTGCATGCAGTGTGAGTTAGAATTTGTGTATAATGCAGCATCAGTTACTAACAGCGGCCATGCAGGAGGTCTAAATGTGAGGCACTTCATCAGATCTGCAGAATCTTTAAACCCGTTGCCTCGAGTTTACTGAATGAAATCTATAACTTCCACAGTTTAATGCAACATTGTGGTAATAAGAAGAGCAGTGTGTTAAGTGTGCTAAATCATAAGGCTCTCTATAGAAGCCTTTTTACACATATTTTACCTCCACAGGGACAGAAAGAAAGTTTTCTCCATTTTCCTTTTCAGGAGTACAAATAATTTCCCTGCCAAGATTTCCCAGCACAGTGTCTCCTCTGTACCATTTTTAACAGAAATCCCAACGGAACCTGCATTACTGTGCTGTAAATTGGATAATAAAAATTTGAAAGAGTTGTAAGGCTTCTAAAACAGACAAGCGGGGCTGATTCACTCTTCACTCATGTGGCCTAATTTGAAAGAATGGCTGCTAAAGAACGTGTAGTCCAACAGAAAAAAACATGGTAATAACATGGTCAGACACAGCGGTCAGCATCAACGACCTGCTGTGCTGTTTGTCAGAGGATTTGTCATGAATCGCAACTTACACCAAAAGCCTGGAGCACATGTTTGGTTTCTCTGCATCCTATTCCTTTGACTTGAAACTTGTGATTTTCCCGTCTGTCTTCAATAATCACTACTCTCAGAGAAATAGGTCTGCCTTCATTGTCTCCTTGATATGAAGCTTTTTTTCGGTTATGGGTTTTTACAAGTGTCTCAGCATCGGCCGCTGATTTTGAAGTAGAGCTTGTCTCACACACAGACTGAAACCACAACCTCGTGTAAGAGTGTATTCACACACGTGTGCATAAAAGGTGTGACTGAAAACACGCTCCAGGAGGGGAAACGAGTGGAGAAAAGAGAACAGGATCTTGTCATCTGTGGATGACATAACCACAGCAAGGAAACACTTCCAGTGGGAGCAAGATGATGATGCCATAGTCAGAGTATGACATTTGAACAAGGCCCAAATCTCTAAGCAGTCCCATTGCCATGGTAACGGTACAAGTGATCCAAAAAAAATGGACTCCTCCAAGGTTTGTCAGCTGGAATTCTGCATTTATATGATACATATGGGCCAAAAACATATTGCTGCACTTATTAGTAGCATCTTTCAGCTCAATATGTCTATTTTAATTCTAATGCTTTAGTTTACTCTCACTACTCTAACGTTCATTTAGATCTCAGAAGGTACTGTTTTAGAAAAGAAACCACTGCAAGCTGCCTCACCTGCACCATATGACTATCAATGTAAGCAGCAAATGAGGGGGTGCTTAGTTCATCAGGTGACCAAAAATGTAACTCCAAATATTGAACTGGTGGCTGACATATTCTTTATACCATGTTAAAGTTCCTCTTCAGTCATTGAATAAACCCCTAAAAACTTATGACACTTCAAAGCGTCCATGGCCTCATTTGGAAACAAGAATTTTCGAAGCATAACTGTATACTGTAAAGCTTTATATCACTGTCCACAAAGAAATCAAGTGTTTGTTGACATTTCTTTGCAGGTGGCACCCTTAAAAAAATCAGGAGAAGCAGCCAAAAGTGGTTTTAAACTGTTGCCCCATGAACCTTATTCTCCCTACCTGGCAGTGTCTAACTTCTAAAAATCCCACTTATTTAGTTTGTGTTTTCAGAGTGATGGTGAGGTGATAAATGCTGTTGGAAAGTATCTGGATGCTCAAGATGTGACCTTGTCTCACAAAGAGATAGCGAAGCTCGAACACTGGCGGACCGATTGCATTGAAGTTAAAGGAGACTATGCTGAAAAATAAAGCAAGAACCATCTAGTGAGGCCAGCAAGTTTTGGAGTCACCTCATATCACTGTGCATCAAAGTTTTATATCAAAAAGTTTCTTATTTTCATTTAAAAAAAAACACTCCCTTAACATGGCTTAAATGCTACAGTCCAAGCATGTCAGCTCAAACACCTTATAGCCAGTAGGTCCAGCACCATGCAAAGTAACATAGCCACACATTGTAAAACAGAAAACTGACACGACACAGTGGGCCTGACACTGCAAGCTGACATGATAGCTTTATGCTAATTGTGTGTTTACAGCTTGTATCTGCTGCCTTCAAGTGACCAACAAATGTATGACTGCAGGAATAAGCAAGTCTGGTTTGTTTAGTTTGTTCATTTAATGTCTCGAAACTAGCACTGCAATGGCATCGCATTTATCTGTCTTTTGACTTAAATCATTTTTGCATTGTTTTGTTAGTATCTTAAATGGTGCAAACACACAGCCTAAATATCAGAACCACCTGTGAGTCACTTGTTGCATTACAATGAAAGTCAACCACTGAGTTAAATGATTCATTTATTACCTATCTGATGCAGTTGTCTGCTTAACAGCTTCTGTAATAATAATGTTTCATGTCATAAACTCTGAAAGACTCCCAGAGCGCAACAGGTGGAACAGTGTCTATCCACAGATCAATTAAAGTCGCTGAATTGTCACAATTGCATAACATTACATTAGTAACATTTTCCAAACCATTAGAATCATTACAATCCTTTCACAGGCTCGGCACAGTCATTAATTTGCCATTTTCCCGCCACAGTCTCATGATGCTCGTGGTTCGTGCAGCATTGTTTGAGTCTCTCTTCCAGAGAATCCCCTGCAGACTTTGGTTTCAAGATAAATGTGTTTCAGCCTTGGAGACTCTCTAGCGAAATGCATACCAAAGCTCAGAGTCTATTCATAGCTCATTAAAGCTAATGCAATACTTACATAAACAGCTTGGCCAGACAGAGCTCGACAACATCATTTTTGAATGTTCATTAGAAGAATGCAATCAGAAGAGTCAGCTAATTGACTTGACTACTGCATTAGAATCCGTTTGCTGTTGTGAATCCTCTCTGGCTGTGGTCACTAATGAAAAGACCAGAGGAAAGACAATAAACCGCAGAAAAGACAATAACAGGATATGTGTGACTGTGTGCTGTAGTGTTTGTCTGGATGTGTGCACTGAGCCCTGTAATACAGTAGACACAATAGCGTGCATGTATATGGGCCGGCTTTTCTGCCAGCTCATTTAAATATCTGAGTTGAGTGCTTGGATGCAGCAATGCTATTGAAAGGAAAAAGCCCGAGCTAGCCCGCTTTGAAGTCTGATTTCCTGTCGTACTGATGTTAAGACCTCGCCTTTAGGCACCTCTGCAATACATAAAGAACACAGAGAGGGCAAAAATGAATAACCATTAAATGCAAATGTGTCTGTTTATGAAGGTTAGCAGGGTGATAAAATGAGTTCTGATTACCAGGTGTTTACTTACCGGTTTAGTCCTAGAAGAGGTACAAGATGCTTTATTAATTCTGTTTTGCTCTTCAGTTGGTAAACAGCTTCAGGCCATTAAACGAGATAGAAATGGCAGTTTGTTTTATGTTGCCCTCAACTGTTGCTTCTTCTAATGATTTTTAATATAACTTCTGTCTATCATCAAAGCGAAGAACCCTGTGATGTCCTTTGTGTTTTCCACAGACGAGCTCCTTAGGCGTTTGTTTGTATTGTTTAGGAAATAATAAGAGTCTAACAAATATGAAGCCACATGAAGTGTTTGATAGTGCTGTGGAGGCTAAAAAAAAATCTAATTTAATAGGTATAACTATGTTTAAAAAAACAAACATCTAAAGATTAGTACAATGAAGTCTTCTACTGGGTAGTTATGTTCCCGTGTTGCTGATGCTCCTGCTACACTTTTTCTTCTCATTTTATTCCTGTCAGCAGTGGTGTGGGAAAGCTTATGACCCTTTATGGCTTTGTAAGGATAATAAAAGTCTCACAGTCGACAGATGACAAGCGCAAGTATAAAGATTAATGACATCAAAGGTATATCATTTTTTGGCTGGGCTAGAAGCTTGACCCTACCCAAGTCTGTCCAGACTAAAATATGTCGACTGTTCTATGGATTACTGTGATTTTTGGGGGTAAAACATTCAAGATCCTAATAAGCAAAATCTTTAGGTGGTTAGAAGCATGGGAGCACCACAGAGGAGAGTGCTTCCACCTTCCCTCATCGCCCATTCAATCTTGAACATCTAAGTTGTTCTAAGTTGTGGTAAGTCAGCTATTGCTATTTGTTTGTTGGGTTCTTTCATTTGCAAACACATTTTGAGATGACTCTGCAATGTGTCAGTCGTGAACCGCAGACTGAGTCCACAGAATTGGTGGATTGCTTTGTGACCTGGAGTGTTGACAATCACTTCCTCTTAAACGTCCTTCCATCCATTTTCCTCCACTTATCTGAGGTGAGGTGGTGGAGGTAGCGGATGAAACATGTCATTCCAGACATCCTCCCCCCCAGTAACAGTTTCTCATTCTTCCTGAGACATCCCGAGCTGTTCCCATTTCAGATGAGATATATAACCCCTCCAGCAGTTCTGGGTCCACCCTGGGATCTACTCCCAGGCAGATCAAATGTCCAAATCACCTCAACTGGCTCCTTTCGACACGAAGGAGCAGCAACTCTACTACGAACTCCTGGATGTCTAGGTTTCTCACTCTCTCTAAGGCTCAGTCCAGCAATTTTCTCTTTGGCCACTGGTACCCATGATTTCAATTCTTCGGTCACTTCTCAGCGCTCATGAACATAGATGAGAATTGGAACATAAATGGACTGGTAAATTGACAGTCTGGTACAATGCCCACTTCACTATTAATGCCGCACCAAGCTTCATATCCATCTCGAGCTTCTTTTTCCCATCACTCCGCAACAAGATCCCAAGATTCTTAAAATCCTTTGCCTCTTAAATGTGGCTAAGACAAAGGAGACAGTTGCAGACTTTCAGAGAACCAGGACTGAGCTGAACATTATTTATAATCCTGGGAGAAGAGGTGGAGGTTGAAGTACAGATACCTGCATGCTGACCTGGGCAGCTGTAACTGTAACTGTAACACTGAAGCTGTCTACCAGAAGAGACTCAACAGGCTTTATTTGTTGAGATTGCATAGGTCTTTGAGTGTGTGCAGCAAAATGTTGCATATCTCCCAGAGCAGTTTCCTCTGCCAGGGCAGCAGCTGTAAGAAACAAACTGATAAAGCCGGCCGGCTCTGTGCTGGGGACTGAATGCTCTGAGCCCCAAGAGTTGGTTGTGGAGAGGAGGAAGCTACACAAGCTGTTCAACATAATGCACAACACTAAACACCCCCTACACAACATGCTGGTCAGACAGCAGAGTGCCTTCAGTAGGAGACTCCCTCAGCTCAGATCCATTACAGGAGGTCAATCTCTCCCTCTGCAACGGCCATTTAGATTGATTCCTCTGTGTGCAGGATGAAGAAGCTCTCTCTGTGAATTTCAATGCATATTCTGCACATTTTGTCATTCAATTGTGCAAGTCTGTTTTTATTGTAATTATATTATTTTATCTATTGCATCTTGCTTGACTTTTCAATTTCAGCCTTTACCATGAGGTTGATACTTTATGATTGTGAGTAAAATAGACACTTTCTTTGGACTGACAGATAAATAGATAATCATAACTTCAATCCAAGCAAAAACAATCAGGTGAAAAGAACAAATCCAACACTTTAATTAGGATTAACTGCTGCTGGTGGTTTGGTTCATGACAACCTGCAAAACTAATAACGTTTCAACGAGTCTCTGTTGTCCCAGACACTTTGTATTTGGTGGAAATTAGCAAATATTAGCATGCTGTCAAGTACGATGATGAGCAGTGTGTGCATGCAATCCCCCATAGCCTCAGTGCAGATACTTATCTGAGTCATACTTCTGCTACTCCAGATGATACTAGAACTTTCCAAAAAGCTGAACACATGAAGATAAGTAGAAAGAAGCAGGGAACTGCATGTGGTACATATACATTAGCTCCTGTTGAACAGTATGTATGTTGTGGTCTGTTTGCCTAACTGTTCTTCTTATCTTGATGCTCATGTTTTTGTTTTTTTAAGTGTGGACCAGAAAGCATTCATTAAGAAGGAGCTGTCTGCAGATGGTGCACCACAACCTGCCTGCTGCTGATCATCATTTACTTAAGTTATTCACCAGGTGTTGTGGGTGGGCATTAATGATGCAAAGAGTCCATTTGGAGTGAAACAAAGAGTGACTTTGTGGAAGAACGATTAGAATCGAGGCAGCATCAGTCAGACAATCAGAATAAAAGGAGTCGTGAGAAAAATCAAGTCTATTATGCAAATCTTCTGTACATTTATCAGAAATACTGTACATCCCAGTGAAGAGCTTCCAGGATTCTTCATCTGCAGTTTATTTTTTCTAGCTGGGTGATATTAAGTTTGAACATCTTTCTACCTTCTTTCCCTGCAGCCACGGTGCAATTACAACATCAATGAGTCACCAAACACAGATTAGTTTGGTTATTTTGATCATTTGTTCAGATAGACGCTGCTAATTAGCATGAAGGAATGTCTCCACAGTCTTTCTGCGCTGGTAGCTGGAATGTGGTCGACATGAAGATGTAATTCAATGCATTTAATGTACCACATAAAATGTCATAAATGTGAAACTATGCAGGCTGTGTGCTGCCAACAAAGAGCCTCCAGGATGGGTTGTAATAGGAAAATTTGTTTGCATTAGTATAAAGTAAGAAATTGCTCTCACTGCTTTAATGCGCATTTGCAAGAACTCAAAGGTAGAAGATGCCGTTGGCCTCCCAGTGCTGTGAAGCAGTGGTGTGTTTTCTTCTCTGCAAATGTTTAGGATGTGAGTATGCAATAAGCACAACACAAGTACAATCCCTGCTTGAAACCATAGAGGACAAAAAATTATATTATTGCAAATCTTGGTTAGCCTAGCCGCGCTAGACCCATGTTCTGAAGACGCAAGGGTTTAGGCATGCTCGACAGGGAGGGAGGCGGGCTAAAAGGTTGTCTATCAAATCACTCTGCAGCAATTGGGTAGGTATACAACCAATCAGCACAACGAATAGGCTCCTAGAGCGCCGGAAATCAGAGGATGCGGTAGTTCGGTGAAGCCTTATTTATACAGTCAATGGGTGAAGCTCAAGTATATTACAGACATGTTAACAGAAAGAATATTCAGAGTCGGTGCTAATGGAGCTCAGCGACTGTTGTCGTTTTTGTTGTCGACCCTGGCAGAGAATTAAATTTGTTGCCATGGGTTTTCTAGCACAGCTAGGCTAGTTGTTTCCGGTTGTTTCTGTCAGAATCGTCGCGCCTCTGTCGTCACTTAGTTACGCCCGCCTTCTGACTCTACACTTCATGGTGATTCGTCCGGCCAGTTTTAGGAGCATCCAACCTCGAGCCTTATGGAGGGTAACTGGACCCACCCTGGCAGAGAATTAAATTCGTTGTCGTGGGTTGTCTAGCGCGGCTCGGCTAAATCTTGGTGGAATTTGGCCTGAAATGTTCAATCAACGTCTTCTAATAGTCACAGAAAAAAGAAAAAAAACACTTTCACTTTGAGCTCGTTCTGAATGGCTCTTCACCGGCGCCTTTAGTCATTTTTTAAATGTGCTTTCAATCGGAAAATGAGATGGATTGAATCACGGCAATACTAAAATCCCAAGTATCACAAAAGCTATAGTAGAGCAGAATGACGTTCATTTGTACCGCCGACACAATCAGAGCCTGTCAGTGTGCTGTGGGAGAGGAAGAAAAGGAAACCTGCAGATAGAGAAAGGCAAACTCATGAGATGTGCTTTACGGCTTCTGCGTGCGCGCACACACACACACACACACACACACACACCTGGATGGAGTCAACCTGACAGCGTACGGCAGAATTTAATCTGTTCTTATCGCTGTTGCAGACCCACAGGGTGACTGGCCCACTAGGAGAACTCCAGATGGTCAATCCGCCACACAGTGTGAGAAATGGACAAGGAAGCGTTGTAGCATTGTGTGATGTGTGTGCCTGTGGAGTTTAGCTAAGCTGATGGAGTATTAAAAGACATTATTATGACATAATAATGATCATCACAACTGCAGGTGGAATTTACTGGAGATTAAACCTTCAAATTGTGATTTGAGCGGCGATGCATTTAGAAAACAAAAAAAAGATTTGATTTGCGTCTGGTTTTTATCACTCCCTGTGTTATTGTGGATTAGAGTAACATAATGGTCTTGTGAATTGTGCGTTCTCCACCATGAAATAAAAAGGTTTCCAATCCCCCAAATCAAAATTAACTTAAAGCCCCCTTTCGGCCTTGGGCTGCACTGTTCTGTCCTTATCATTTATCAGCCGGGACTCGTGTGTGGTAAGAGTTCACCTCAGTACAGCTCCATGCAGAGCTGCAAGCATCAACACTGCCACCAACAGGCCTTCACAAAGAAACATTTCTCCAGTTTCCTTTTTGCATCCAATACCTCAGCTCTCTCTTCCTGCAGATACGCTGGTCATCTTTTCTGAATTCACACATTGTGCTTTTTTGTCACCTCTTTGTTTTTACTGTTCAGCTTCCTTCTGATTCTCTCCACACAGAAATAAAAATGTTAGCATGAATAAAAAATGAAAATCAGTTTGTTTTGATGTGTACACTGAGCTCAGCAACAGGAAAGAGATGAAAACAAAAATGAGCACGAGATGAGAAACCACAGAAAATAAGATTCAATCAGAGAAATGGTGATAATAGTCGCAGGAACGACATACGACGGCAAGAAAACGGGTATTTTTGGAATTGTTCGCCTGTTACTCCTGTTGCATAAAACATCTCCTGGCTTTGAGGCAAATCTGAAAATATCTTGTAGGGCATCAGAATTAATATCTCGATGTTGGCAGCTTCTTTTATTTTTTCTTTGTAGATGGGAAGTTTAGCTGCTGGAGTAAATTTACAGAATCACAAATTGCCTTCACAACATTCATTTTTAAAGGAAATTGTGTCTAAATATCTATCAGAAAAAGAACAAACATAATTAGAGAAAAACTAAATGAATATAAAATGCATGAAATGGTGAGTAAATTCAAAGGAAAGGAAGAGAAGTATGTCAAAAAGTAAGTGGGTTTATTAAATACGACATTCATTTTCTTCTCGATGGCATTTTTCCAAGATGAGAATGAAAGTTCTGAGTATAATATTGTCTGCTGAGAGATTAAAATCTGCGTTATTTGCATCATGATCTGCATAATAATAGTATCTCTTCGCAATAATCTATCTTTACAAACAATCCTTTTAACTTTTCATTTACTTTCTGTGCTGATTTGAAGCCGACAAAAGAAAATTCATATCTGGACCTGTTGACTGGAACGAGGGCAAATTCTCTGTGAAGGCCGCTCTTTCATAATATTTTGAAATGTAAGCAATTTCCCTTCTAATGAAATATATCCACATGAGTGCTGATAGAAAAAAGGCAAATCGATTCTTTGTTATGTTCTTCAGGCGCCGCCGTCCCTCCAGGCTTTCCGTCCTGATGTGCCATTACGCTTTCTATTATCAAACCTCCCACAGTTTACAATGAGGCTATATTAAAAGTTATGCTTTTCTCAAAGTGTTTTTAATTTTCAGGTTTCGGCTCAGCCCAAAGACCTCTTACCGAAGCTTGTTAATAGAACTCTGAAGGGTCTGCTGGATAATTGTGCCGCTGGTTCAGAGCAGATAAGGGACCAATAAATATGTATTGCATGTGGTGCCGGCTTCAGCCAAAAAGCATCAAATCACAGGTTTGTTGTACTTTGTACCAAATGTGTTCGTGGTCACTGTGCCCGGTGAAATATCCCTAAAGACATCACTAAAGCTTGATTACCCACCTGGCAAAGTGGGCAGCTGCTTCAGCCTCCAGTTTGACTGTGTAATTTGGTTCCTGTCTGTTCGGCTAATTGCAATTCTGTTTGAAAATTTGTACCACTAAAGTGCAAAAATCAACCAAACTTATTCTGTTTTTGGCCGGTTTAAACCGCTCTTGTGGTCCAGATCGTTGCTATTTTAGCTTACACTGTATGCGAATCTATATCAGTCCACTTTATTAAACTCCAGCTGGCTGAGGAAACCCAGAGTCAGGACAGGAACAATGGTGGGTTACTGGGGATTTGAAAAATGAAATGAAGCTGCCACTTTTGGTCTGCTGTGTGCACTGGATGTAATAAAAACTTGAGGAAATGACAACAGGGTACGTACACAAAGCACAGAAGTGTGGGAGGTGGAATCTCAGCGGAGGCAGAGAAGGAGGATTAGACTGTGGAAGTGTCCAACAGGTTGATTTAACCACAGTTCTCTAATTCAAGGGTGTTAAACTCATTTTAGTTCAGATTCACTTTCACCCCAATTTGATCAAGTGGGCCAGAGCAGTAAAATCACAGCATACTAACCGATAAATAACCACAACTCAATTTTTTTTACTTTGTTTTAGCACACAAAGTCAGTTTTGAAAATGTCCACGTTTAAATAATTATCTTTCTACAAAACATCATGAACAACCTGAAAATTCTTAAGATGAAAAAATTCAATTTCAGCAACATTATGCCTCAATTTGTCATTTACACATTACAACTTCCAGATCACAGAGTGTCTACAAAGGAACACAACACTTAGTCATCTGGACATTAATGATATTGTGTCTTACTTTATGGTCAAAATGACAAAAGTCTGACAAAAAAAGACAAAAACACAACAAAAACAAGACAAACTATTACAAAAATGAGACTCAAAATGACTAAAATGAGACAAAAAAACAACAAAAAAGGAGACAAACAACACCAAACAAAGTAAAAAAAAAAAAGAGACTGAAAATTTGACAAAAAAGCTACAAAGCACAAAAAATGGACAAACAAAAAATTTAAAAATGACACAACTGAGACAAACGAGACCACAGTTAACACAAGTGAGAAACAAAACGACAAAACAGTAGACAAAACACAAGCAAGACAAGACGGAAACACAAAACGATAAACACAAGACAAACGACAAAAATCAGACAAAAGTCAAGACAAAATAGTCAAAAAATTATGCACAAAATGACAAAAGAACAATGAGAAATCTAGTATTTTACTTTATGCTCAAAACAACTTGTCATGGTCTAGAAATTATTTTAAAATCAGATTTTTACTGATTTACAATCTGCAGTTAATGTTTTCTCTGTAAAGTTTAAACTTTGGGGACAAATTAGAACCTCTGACTGGCCTTTTTTTCCCCCACGGGCCGCATGTTTGACACCCCTGCTCTAACTGCTCTTAGGCTTAAAAGCAGCCTCACATGTAACAAATTCAAAATAACAACAGGATACTAGCACTTTTGGTTACCACTGCCTAAAACCCTTAAACAGCTAATTACTAAATAGCACTCTAATATTTTCCAAAAACAATCTGTTTTTATACAGCGGTGCCACTGTAATCAGTATTCCTCCTAACTCTGTAAATTACAACATTTTCCTCTTTTATAATATGCAAACACTACTAAGGATTGCAGACATAATTCCATGAATAAACATTTGTCTGTAGTCTTTATTTCTCCAGAAGTGAGATCTGTTTAACATTAAATAATGCATACTAAAACAATAAAGGATAAAGAATAATGCAGGCGGCGTTTCTGTGGAGCATTTATTCAAAGGCAGCGGTGTGTGACAAATGGAAGTCTATTGAATATATTTTGGAAACTAATGAAAAATATTCTTAACAGTGCTTCATGAAAACTGTTCATCTAATTCACAGCAGTTGCAGCCTTGTGTTAATGGTAATTCTTGTTTTTATCTCCAAAAACCAAACTTTACAATATTTATTTATATTTTGGCAAAAAGGTATGGTGATTATCCCTCCCACCCACATCGACCCGATGGTAAGAAACAACATCCATCAGGGAGGGTAAGTCTGTCTCGCCAACTCAAGACCAGATCTGGGGCAGTGTAGAAGGGTTTGCGATTGGAGGATGCTGGTAGACTTGGACCAAAATCTGCGCTTCCCACCTGAGATCGCATCCACCAACCTGCAACCAGACTTAGTGCTATGGTCAGCTTTGCTTAGACACATCTACATCATCTAGCTCAACAGTGCCCTGGGAGAACTCAGTAGAGGAGGTCTATGAGTGCAAGAAGCTGAGGTATATGGAGCTCACTGCTGATGCAAAAGAGCGAGGCTTGAAGGTGAGGATCCGACCAGTGGAAGTAGGCTGCAGAGGATTCCTAGTCACCTCGACATCCAGGCTTCTCCAGGAGATTGGAACATGCAGGACATCCTACCAACAGGCAATCAAGGACCTCTCCATGGCTCTGGATGAAGATCCAGGACTCCACCTGGGCCTTCAAGTGAGTAGATGGCATCTAGAGCGTGAACCTGGGACGCTGGGACTCACTGCTGAACCCTCTGGAGGCAGGGCTGGCCACTGGCATAAACACTCTATGCCGTTGTTTATAGCCACATCCACTAGAGGGGGCCACACCACAATAAGTGTGTGATTCGCATTTTGTCCCTGTCTTTATTCCAATAAAACATAAATCTGTTAATGCTGTTAATCATGTGCATGTGTGTTTTAACCCAATTACAAGCTGTGCACGTGATTTGGTAGTTGCCCTGTGCATGTTTTGGGGCCACAAAAAAAATCTTGCTTAGGGCCACCAAAGTCCTAGGGCCGGCCCTGTCTGGAGGTGTCTTGGGCCTATCAGCGAAACAGGAACCCAGAGGATGTCCTCACTCTCTGGACCATCCCACAGTCTTAGGTGTCTCATGTATGAGAAGGGATATCAACATCTAATCCTACACAACAGGACTTTACAGTGCAGACAAATACCAGATTTGTCGCATTATCAGCTAATATCAGATCTGCTATTTGAGTGCTCATTTGTCAGAATAATACAGCAGACTTTTTACATCATCAAAAAAGTCATCGTTGGCTGTGGTAGTAATGCATGACATCGAAGTTTTCGTATGCATATAGGAATTAAAGATATATGTAATGATGCTTTAAGGAATAGAAACTCTTTGCACATCTGTGTAATGAGGCAGGTGTGTAAGAAAGCACCTAAAATATCCAAAAGTTTCAGTTCAATTAAATTTAGTTTCTTCTATATCGCGGCATTTCACAGCATATGTCAACTCTTCACATAGTAAGGTGAAGAAAATAATAGAGAGAAACCCAACAAAATCGGAATGACTCTTTTTGTCAAAGCTGTTTGGGAAAAGTAGGAAAAGTTCCCTTTGCTGCTGGAAAAGTTAAAAAAAAAAAGGGAGAAACTGATAAATTTCCAGCAGAACCAGGCTCAGGGAGGGTTAGCTGTCTGCCTCGACAGGTCAAGGTGAGGTTAAAGGTGAGAGAACACGAGATAGCAGAGAGAAATCGGATAAACCCAGAATCATAAACACTGCAGAGGATGGTGAGGCCAGTCAGTGCAGAGCAGCTCCACAGCCAGATATAGCTGCAGGGAGGACAAAACACAAACGACTGCAGAGAAAATGAAGTGATGTTCAATCATGATATATAATTGTGTGGAGAGAAAAAGAAGAGGTGCTCAGTGCATCATGGGAAATTCCCCAGCGGTTAGAGCCTGGTTTAGAGTTTACCTGACTGTAATCACAAAGGAAACTTTTAAGCCTAATCCTAAACGTATAGAGGGCATTCTGCAAAATAAGGAGAAATGTCTGATGAATGTCTCACAAATAAATATGATTTTGCAAGTCAGGCAGTTTGTGGGAGTCTATTTAAAGAGAAACAATTGCTAACATGTGCTTGCAACAGACATTCACTATCCCCCTATATGGATTAGATAAATGAAAAAGCTGTGAATCCTCAAAATTAACCTCCTTTGTTTCCTTTTTCTTGTATTTTAGGACAGCTGGGTTGCAGTTCTTATTGATTAAATCTAAACTGATGTGAGGTAAAACTTAAAAACTCTGTCACAACCTCTAAAATGTAAGCTTTGTTGCTCATTTTCCAACTTCACAAACAAGTTTAACATCCTTTGCAGACATCAGGAAATCAAACAAAGCTCAGAACAATCACAACCTAAACACAGCTTCAATCAGCAAACAGCAACAATTACAGTGATTGTTGCTGAATGCATTTCTGCTCCGCTACAAGGCTTAAAGAAAACAATGCTCCTCTGTGTCAAACTGCCATCTAGTGTTCAGATATTTCAGCAAGTAGACACTTCCCAAAGTTACTTCCATGCTGAGAGACTCATTTCTCACCCCTTATCCCAGGAGTGTGTAACTCATTTTAGTTCAGGTTCCACATTCAGCCCAATTTAATCTCAAGTGGACCGGACCAGTAAAATCACAGCATAATAACCTACAGTTAATCATAACTCCAAATTTTTCCTCTCTTTAAGTTCAAAAATGTTAACATGTAGGGAAAAGACCAAAAACAGCAAAAACAAGACAAGATATTACAAAAATGAGACACAAAATGACAGAAGCAGGAAACAAAATGATGACATGACATGAAACAAAACAAAAAAGAGACAAAAGAATTGACAAAAAAGTCACAAAGCCATAAAAAATGGGAGTGAGAAAATGAGAGAAAAAATTAGATATATGACACAAATGAGAAACAAAAATGACAAAAGCAATAGACAAAACAAGAAAAAAAAAACAGACAAGCAACACTCCAAGACAAAAAAAAAACAAAAACAACAATGCTCAAAACTCTGAACAAAGCGAAACACAATATGGCAAAAGAAAAGACAAAAAAATCCAAGTGAGACAATAAGGAAACACAAAATGACAAAAACGAGAAACAAAATGACAAAAATATGGGGCAAGTGACGCAAAACACAACAAAAAAGAGCCAAAAAACAGACTAAGAAGTTACAAAATGACAAAAACATGGACAAACAAGACAAAAAATGACAAATGCAAGAAACAAAATGACTACAACGACACACAAAACAATGAATGAAGCGAAACACAAAATGACAAAAGCTAGACAAAAAAAAATCCAAGGCGAGACAAAAGGAAACACAAAATGACAAAAACATGAGACAAATGACAACAGTAAGACCAAAAGAAGCAACAAAAAGAAGACAAAATATTACAGAAATGAGATACAAAATGACAGAAAAACAATGAACAAACTAGTATTTTACTTTGTGATCAAAACAACTTGTAATGGTCTAGAAATTGGTTTATATTTATAGTTTTACTCATTTACAATCTGCAGTTAATGTCTTCTCTGGAATTTTTACACTTTGAGGGATTGGACCCTCTGGAGGACCACTTTTGGCCCGTGAGCTGCACATTTGACACCCCGAGCTTATGCCTCGCTGGTAAAAAGATATGAATAAAAAAGGGTCACGGATCACTGCAGCCTTCTATAGAGTCTTCTAAGTGATCATGAATTCTGGATGGCCTCACCTGTTTGCATCAGCTCTGACATGCACTTCCACATGTGCAGCTCCGTCCTCCCTCTCCAGCGCTGTCACGGCCGTGATCAGTGATGCCTCCAGGAGTCGATGAGGTTCATCTGCTCCAGCTTTTCCTTGTCAGTGTCAGTTATCTGAGCCTCACTCTTGAATACCAGAGGAGCCTTGAGCTGCAGCACCAGGCTCAGTCACTTCACCCCGCAGGCCAGATCAGCTCTAATAAAGGATCAATCCTGCCATGCGGTTAAGCCCGCGTGGATATGCAGCAAATGATTAAGCTATTAAAAATGATTCCTTTTGATTGATTGGATTATCCTTGGCTCTTTTTCTTTTCTTTTTTTCTTGTTGGCATATAAGCCGTCCAACAAGAGCTGAACATTTCATAGTTAGCGCGGCATTGCTTTTTAATGAGATTTTCAGGTCGGAACAAAAGTACAAAGGTTTTCGCCTCCGTCTTCTAAAAATTATCCCCCAAGCAAGTTTAAGTCTCCAGACGGAGTCAATCTGTCAAAATAAGGGCAAAAGGTCACCGTCCTCCTGTTGTAAAATGAGCAGAACATGAGGTTTAATCCATAAAAATGAGATTAATTCATTTTAGGAATCTCTCATTTTCTACACTTAAAACTTTTTCAATGATCTTATTGGTCTGCTGCTAATCAAATTAGTCCCACATATCAGACATTAACCTTGTCAGTCCAGTCTTTGTACAAGAGCAGAGAAATTCCTCTGTAGATGCCAGAAAAAAAGAATCCTTTATTTTGCAAATATATTTTTCTGGCTCCAATATTTAATGGTTTTTTTTGTTGTTTATTTGGAACACAAGTCAGTCCAGGATAGGTCACATCTCCTCATTTCTCTATTTGCAGTCCTGCTCTGGGTTTGTTTTGGAAGCTATCTCTCAGTCGGAACTTTTTAAATTGCCATGCTGCATTTAGATGAAAATTTCCCTCAACACGGTATTTGGATTTCCATGAAAACACAATGGGATCTGTTCACTGCAAACTGGACTTGGAGTGTGTTCCTTCTCCGTCCTTCTGAAACCAAACCCAGAGCAAAGAGAAAACAGCGTGCTCGCTGCTGGTTGAACACGAGATACAACAATGCAAAGACGCCATCATGAGCTACTTCCAGTGTAGAGCAGCTTAAGAGAGGAAACCGCACAGTGTCAGCTTTGCTTAATGAAAGCCTCCACACTTGTTTTATAAGCTTTTAGTGGAAAGTTGTGTGAATAAGCAGAATGAAGAGCCCTTCAGAGAGGAGCGTTGCCGTAAAAACATGCGCTTTTTTCTGCATCACAAAAGGTATCGAGAATCTATAGCAGCATTTAATGTTAACAGTCACATTTAGGGAGCTGAAAAACACTTCAGAGCGACTGAATGCATTCAGCCTCATTCAGAGAGACGTAAAAAAAAGATGAGTGGAACGAGGTTTGGCTTCATGGAGAATGCTCGTCTATTTCAGTGATGTCAAGGCTCAGTGAGTCAGTACATGCTTCCTTTTAATTGCTGCCTCAACAGGACAAAGTCTGACAGGCAGGTAAACATCCAGACTGTTAATTTACCCTCTTGCACCATTCTGAAGGCTTGGGGCAATGTGACAATTTACTGATGCTTTTGTTTGTAGCATCTCAGGGTATAGGTGACGATAATTCACCTTTTTTTTCCACTTCAAATTACCTTGAATTCAGAGATCGAGGTCTTACACACCTAAAGATAAGTTTCACTTTCAATTCTCAACTGATTTACAGACTAACTTTTTTCTATTCCGTCACAAAACTCCAGCGGTTTCGTAAATAAATCCGATTCCATGAGACTATTCAGTAGGAAACCCCTATATTTGTAGGTGTTTTCGGGGTGCTGAGAGCTATTTCACAGTTCCATTTCACAGACATCTTTCACTACTTTTTCACAGCCTCTAACTTGAAATAGATCTTGGCAGGGTGAGGAGCCGGTCCCAGGTGCTTTGTACTCAATAATGTTATCTCCAGTTGCACGGAAAGAACCCGAGGTGAGGAGACGGGGAACTTGGAAAAGCCTTCACGCTAACATTTGAGAGGTGGAAAAAGAATGGTTAGGAATTTCAGAGGGGGCTGGTAGCACTGCCATGTGTCTTTCAGAAAAAACAGGTGATGGATTCATCCCAAAGGGAAGAGCTGAAATGTCCTTGGAGAGGTTATACTGCAGAGCTTTTAACACCGGGTTCGTGTGTGACAGGTTGTATTCTCCGCCACGTTGTGCTTCCGACTCCACAATCAAAGTCGTGGAAAAAAGGCAGTTTGCTGGAATGACGGACAGTTTAATGAACAGTGTTGTGTTCCACTGAAGGACTATGAAGGGTAAACTTGGAAAACATTAACTGCAGACAAGTGCTTTGTTAATGTATCCCATCATATCATAATGCACATTTGGTGAAATGTAGCATGCTTAATGGTTATTTGTCTGAAGTGTTGCAAATGTGACTAAAATTAGACCTAATGCACCTTATCCGAGTGATCATTTATTTCCTTTGATACCAAGATGGGGAGGTTGTGGATATGAACAAAGATTGTTCCATTTGCCAAAAAGTCCTCAGAATTACATACATGTAAACTCCTTCATGTTGTATTTAACACATTCATTACCAGGCTAAACCTTCCTTTTTCTTAAAGAATCGACAAATCAACCCTAACCCTAACCATACGACATTGACCAATTTGACTGACAAGTGATTTTCAGAAAGTCCGAAATTTCCTATTTTATGCTTTGCTTTGAGGTTGTTTTTTTTTTTATTATGTCAGTGTATTTGTGTTTCTAACTGTGACCTTCCAACAGAATGCTGAGTATTGGTATGTAGATTTACGAAAACCTCAGGGTGCCAAGGTGCTACATCAAGCAGAAATGGTTGGCTCCAAAAGCAGCTCAATCCCCACAACTAGCCATGTGCTAAAGTTTTATTTCGAGGGCATCCTTTGCTGTGGCATACATGTGATAAAGTAGTTGATATCATGCAGTGTGATCCAAGCAGCAACATAAGGAAGCAGCAACCCAGAAAATAAGCCTCACGCGTGTCTGTACATGCAAATACAGTTTAGTGTGAAAACTGCAGTTCCTCAAATGTCCACTTGAGGCTGCTCCAAAAGCAAGTCAATCCCCATGGATGCCCATATTAAAAGGTGTCACTTTACAGCAGAAATTAACATGTTTACAGATTAGTACAAGTAAACATTTTGGTGACTATAGCTAATTCCCCCATTTGTGACATCTGTATGGAAGGAATTTTATATCTACAACTCACCTGTTCAAATGTATTAAGGCTTAAAATTATGCATAATTATGGGTGTAGCTCTATCTCTTCATTAATTATTTTTCCATTTACGGGGAGTTGAGAATGACTGGAGCCACCAAAATGAACTTCAAAATCACTCTACAGGAACCCTAAGGTTCAAACTTGAAATGAACAGGTTAGATGTAAAAGTTAAATTTGTGAGCTAAATGCAGCCTACACTATAAGAAACTAATGATCAGTTCATCACATTCATGTCACACTCGTGACATTTAAGAGAAGAAACAAGACTTTAGGGGAAACACATGCCATTAAATAACTGTATCTGTAGCAGAACATCCCAAGGAACAGAGGCTTCTTCTTCTGATGTTCTGCTCCAAGAGGTTTAGAAACTTTTTCTATGGTTCCTAGTTTTAAAGTAGAGAAAAGGTGATTGGTATTCTTGAAAATGGGACAGCCAGCTCTAGTAGTACTCATGTGCTTATGTCTAGGTGGTCGAAACATAAAGAGAGCTGTGGTTTAACTACGATGCTGATTTGTGTGTGAATTAAAAAGCTATTTTTTGGAACCATTTTTGCCCTTATGTATATTAAAAGCTTTACTTCTGCATTAGTCCTACTGTTTTCTCAAATTCTTTTCATGCAACTTTTGCACACGATAGCTTGAGTTTGATGGCCGTATATGGAAGGAAATTAGACGTGATGAGCTGTGAATGGATTTATGATGCTCTCTCGCTCCACACACAAAGGCGGGGGCATGAAGAATTATTATCTTTTTATGGCAGCATTATTGGGCTGAAGATCAGCCATAGTGTTGTTAATCCTTCCTGTAGGTACAGAAATCCAGGTACCTGCCTTCTTAAAAATTTAAAGCCTTAATTTGTAATGATACCATAATCCCACCAGTGTTTGTTTTGGGGATGTTCCAAATGTGCTCTGAAGCAGAAAGTAAAAATATTTCTTCTGCTACAGTCCTGGCCGTGCATCTTCCCAGTTTCTTATGTTTCTTTTGTTTTTCCCTCTTCTTTGTGTTTCTTGTAGGTTTTTTATTTGCCCTCTTTCCTCACCTCCTCTCCTAGCGTCGTAGTCCTTCCTAACAGATGAGAATTGAGGAGACAAAGAATAGACATGAGTTTTGCTTTCTTTTGAGCTCTTATTTTGAAGAGATTTCAGTCAAATGTAACATGTCCTTTGAACCAGACAGTGAAAATACTTCTTCTGCCACAGCCCTGCCTGTGCATCATCCCCGTTTCTCATGTTTCTTTTGTTTTCCTCTCCTCTTTGTGTTTCTTGCAGGCGCTTCATTTGTCCTCACTTTTCTCATTTTTTGCACATCCTCAGTTACTTTCCTCACCTCCTCTCCTAGCATCCTAGTCCTTCCTAACAGAGATGTGAACGAAGGAGGCAAAGAAGAGACACGAGGAGAGAAGAGTCTCGGCGAAAGGTGTTTATCTGAGCTCTTATTTTGAAGGGACATCAGTTAAATATGATGTGACATAGCTGCATCATCTGTGTGTTTTATCTCAGACATTCAGGACAACATACAGTTTATATTTACTTATAATTCAATTCACCGCACGGCAAAAAATAATGATAATGTACATATTTTTATTAAAAACACACATATGATGTGTGAAAGAGACAGACACATAATAGAGTACGATACAAATACGACTATATTTCACTGTTACACACCTGTTATATAAGCCAGGTTACAATGAGGATACACTCACTCATAGCTCCTACTTTAACCCTCCTCGGTCCTCAAGATGCATTTTAGGAAGTGAGACCTTCAAGATGGTTTGCTGAGACTGATTTCCAGGTCAGAGACTGGAGGAGGGAGAACAGAGGAATGGAGGAGGATTAAATTAGAAAAAAGATTTCTGAGATTTCTTTCTGTCTGTGCACTTTCCGGGCATCGCCACATGCTTCTCGCTGCTGGCGATCCTGCTGCTCTTCTGATATTCATCCATGAATCCAGCCACCGCAGTGCTTCAACTCTTCATTTCATCTCTCGCCAGGTTGCTCACCGTTTTTATGTGTGCCTCGTCTCTGCTTTTATGTCATTTTTATAACCGGTCCAACCTGGTGCCTCAGGTTCCCCTCAGTCCTCTCCAGCTGCCTGCTTTGGATCCGGCTCAGCTCCTTCAGCCAGGAGCCAACCACTCACCCTCGTCGGACACCACGCTCACGTCCTCCAGCTTTCAACATCCAGCCGTCCAGCTCACCTGTCGCTCACAACTCCAGCCACCAACCTGCCAAGCCTCCTCTCGGATTCCAGCTCTCATCATTCTTTTGTGATACACTCCTGTTTTCCAGCAGCGCTCTCCTCTGGCTGATTGCGTTCTGTTTTGCCATTCTGCAGGGATCAATAAGGGTCATTAGTGGCAGAGCCTTAAAAGCACAGGTATGAGTAGGAGCAGACTGACTCTCATCAGCTGAGACACCGTTTAGACGAGCGAGGCCTCAGTCTCTGCTCTTGCCTCGGTGCTGCAGGGCTGTAAATAATCACTGGGTTAATGAGGTGTACCACATGTGGGAGCTTACATTTACTTTCCAATAAACCCCTGTCAGGGACAACATCACTCCCTATTTTTTATAATGGTGTTTTAATAGATACTCATTTCAAAGCAGCCCTGCGTCATCAGTGGGAAAGGCTGCTAGAAGGTATGAGGGATGGGAAGGGCATGAGGTTACGTTCCTTTGAAGGGCCGTTTTAGTGCCGGCCAAGTAAGTGTAGCTAATGATGGGATGGACAAAACAACATAATGCAGAGGTGTCAAACATGCGGCCCGGGGGCCAAAATTGGCCTTCCAGAGGGTCCAATCCGGCCCTCAAAGTGTAAAAATTACAGAGAAGACATTAACTGCAGATTATAAATTTGTAAAACTGTAAATTTAAAGTAATTTCTAGATCATGACAAGTTGTTTTGATCATAAAGTAAAATACTAGATTACTCATTGTTCTTGTGTCATTTTGTGTCTCATTTTTTGTAACATTTTGTCTTGTTTTTGTTGTTCTTTGTCTTTTCTTGTCTGACTTTTTTCATTTGTCTCATGTTTTTGTCGTTTTGTTTCTCGTTTTCTGTTTCTTTTTGTCTTGCTTGTGTTTTTTGTCTCATATTTGCCATTTTGTGTTTTGCTTTATTCATTGTTTTGTGTATCATTTTTGTTGTTTTGTTTCGTGCATTTGTAATTTTTGGTCTAGTTTGTCCATTTTTTGGGGGACTTTGTAGCTTTTTGTCTAATTTTTTGTCTTTTTTGTTGTGTTTTGTGTCGTTTGTCACATTTTTTTGTCATTTGGTTTCAAGCTTTTGCCGTTTTTTTGTCTCATTTCTGTAATAATTTGTCTTGTTTTTGTCGTTTTTTTGTCTTTTTTTTAAAAAGTAAAATACAAAATACAATCATTCCAGATAGCTGTGACTAAATGTTTTGCGTCTTTGTAAGAAAACTGTGATCTGGAAGTTTTAATGTGTAAATGATAAGCTGTGGCATAATTTTGTTGAAATTGAATTTATTTTTCTTAAATTTCAGTTTGTTTATAATGTTTTCTTTTTTTGGTCCGGCCCACTTGAGATTGAATTAGACTGAATGTGGAACCTGAACTAAAATGAGTTTGACACCTCAGACCTAATGGGAGAGAACACACGCGACAGATATATTAACATTTAAAAAATTGGGAAGTAAAAGTAAAACAGACTCTGATATTTCTTATGTTTTTCCAACAGGACCAAGCTAATGATGTATTTTAGGCATCCATCCATAGATGAACACACATTTTGTATGTGGCGGCCGTCTGCATCTTGAAGGCTGCAAATTACTGAAAATTTTATATCAAAATCCCCGTGTTGTTTATGTTTTTTTCCAGTTATGCATCAGGCTAAATGAATTCAGGTTAGGGAGATGAATACAAATAGTGAATTACAGGACAGGAAAGTCAAATAATTCAAAATAATTCGCCACCTCCTCGGTTGAGTTTTTGGGCAAACAAACCACTGCAGATGACACAGTCATGCATTTATCTTCTCTATGTTTGGATTCTGAATGAATTACCTCTCTTATGGAGAGCAGAGTGTTCATGTGAATCCGTCTGTGAACGAGGACAATGAGTCTTAATGCCACAGTCGAGTTAACTTGTCCTCATCAATTCCAATCAGGACCCCAAATAAGAACATAAAGAATGGGGAGTGGGCACTTTCTACCAGCGGATACGGCGTGGTTTGTTCTTGATAAACACAATATCTCTGTGGACTTTTCACTTAAACTGTGTTCTCACCCAAGGTTAAAGTAATTTTCTTGAAATTTGTACCTAATTTCACACTATACAGAAATGTACTGGGGATTTCACTGAATAGCAAAGAGTTTCTGCTGCCCAGAGTAAAATGTCTTCAGTGCTCTCTTTAAAGAAAAGATGAAAATTTAATGATTCTGGTAGAGCGATCCACTGGAGCAGGAGAAAAAGACCATAAATAGACCTACAAGTCAATAAATTGTATTTGCGTATAGCATAGAATCAGTCCGATGTGCTTCACATTACAAAGACAAGCTCTTAAGATAAGCCAAATAAAATAGAAAACACACCTGAATCTCTTCTTTATCACTCAGTCCTATGGTGGTAATTTCAATCCAATTTAGTGAAAACACAGCAGAGCTCCCATCGCACAGGAGCATCAGAAACAAGACCACAGCTCCTTATCGGACGTGTTTTAATAATCAATTTAAGGTTGTAATTCAACAGTTCCTCGTGCATTATCTGATGTGCATGCTTATTTATCTGGTGTAAATTGTTTTCTGCAGCCTCTAATCTTTCAGGGGCATCTCTCTCTAAGGTTGAAGTATTATAATCAGCCTGCAGAGCTCCTCTGGCAGTATTAAATCTATAGAATTGTACCTTAAAGCAGGGCTGTCAAACTCATTTTAGTTCAGGAGCCACACTCAGCCCGATTTGATCTCAAGTGGACCGGAGCAGGAAAAGCAAACATTATGAACAAAAATAAATTGAATTTCAACAGCATTATGCCTCAGTTTATCATTTACACATTACAACTTACAGATCACAGTTTATCTACAAAAAGGCACAAAACATTTAGTCACAGGTATCTGGAACTGAACTACAGAATATTTTACTTTTAAAAAGACAAAAACAAGACAAAATATTACAAAAATAGACAAAAAATGGCAACAAAAAAACTAGACAAACAACACAAAACAAAACAAGAAAGACCAAAAATTAGACAAAAAGTGTACAAAGCGATAAAAAATTGGACAATTCAGACAAAAACAACAAATGTCTGGAACAAAACGACAAAAACGATACACAAAACAATGCATAAAGCAAAACACAAAATAACAAATATGAGACAAATAACACAAGCGAGACAAAAAGGAAACAGAAAACGACAAAAATGAGAAACAAAACGACAAAAGCATGAGAATAACGAGAAAAGTCAGCAAAAAAAATAACAAAAACAAGACAAAACATTACAAAAATGAGACACAAAATGACAAAATAACAATGAGCAATCTCGCATTTTACTTTAAGATCAAAACAGCTTGTCATGATCTAGAAATTATGTTAAATTTACACTTTTACAAATTTACAAGCTGCAGTTAATGTCTTCTCTGTAATTTTTGCACTGTGAGGGCCGGATTGGACCCTCTGGAGGACCACTTTTGGCCCGCGGGCCGCTTGTTTGACACCCCTTCCTCAAAGTATTATAATAGAAAGCTGAACTTTGGACTATGTCCTGAGATTGTACAAACTGGTGGTTAAAGTCTTTTCTTCATTGCGTTTTGTTCTTTCACAACATGTTCAGCCCTTTTCTAATGAGACATTTCCAAAGCATGAAAACTAAAGATGTAACTAATAACATAAATGATGATTCTGTGCGTTCTGACATGTTAAATATGGGGAGATCTCACACTCTGTTTACTACACCAATCCGCCTGTCCATCTCTTGCTCCATTTTCCCATCACTCGTGAACAAGATCCAGAGATACTTGAACTCCACTTCCTTCGCAGAACTACTCTAGGCCACCAGTGGGCCCGCTCTTACCTACTGCCCGGTGGACATAGTACCTGATCCCGATTTCCAGCCCTGCAGGCGGTGGGCCTACTGGGTGGCAAAGCAATCTATATTTTTTTAATCAGTCTCATTGGTTGACTGTTGAGACTTTCCACACATCACTCTGGTTTCAAAACAAAGCTTCTAACGAATGAAGAGATTGTTTATCACACTCTAATGACAATAATAGCTGCTCTATAATTGCACAAAGACTCTTTTATTCCCAACAGGATTTCTAACAGTGGCACTCCTGTTTTATCACAGCACTTCAGAGTGACATGAAGAGTCTTTGTGATGATACTGGAAATAGAAAAATCAAACCCTTAAATAGAAAAATAACCCAAGCTGTTAAATATCTCAGTTGTCGTCTGTCCTCTCTGCTTCTAGAGCATCTTATATTAGCAAAAGTTTATCATTTATTTAACCCATAAGAACCCACGGTGACACCAGTGTCACAAACACTTTGAGTGCCACAGTGTCTTCCTGTAAAGTTTCATGTCTGACCTTAACTCATTAAGTCCTTTAAGGAAAAATGGGTCTGGGTTCTTATGGGTTAAAAGAAAAAATAGCCGACTGACTAATTCCTTCAAATATTTATATCCTTAGCCTTACCGTAAATTATTTCTACAGTTTCTGCTTCTTTGTGAACATATTGCTTACATTTCACCCAGAGGAATAGCCTATCATAACCAACTTTGGGATGCAGCTCATCCAGAACCAGTCAATGTTCGGCTCTGTGAACCCAGATATCCCCAAGAGAGCCAGAAAAAGCTGAATTTGCTTTGTAGTTGGAGCTCCAGGACTTTTATTGTCTGAAGCAGATCTGAAAAATGTAGAGTACAGATAGAGCTTTTGTTACTGTGTTTATTTATATATGTGCAGACCTTTATGTGTTCAAACTATATGTGGCATAAATATGGCGCATGAAAAGAGCAAATCTGTCAATGTCAATGCAGCCTGTCAGGTTTTAAATCCCAGATAAATGTGCATTGGCATAAACACAGTAGACGTCTAAGTGCAGACATGGGAGCCAATTACACGTGTGTCTGTTCTAAGCACTGTTTACTTACCTTCTTCTACTTCAGTTTTGACACGCCTTCAAGTTTTGTCATAAAAGGGTCAGCATCCTATCTGCTGCATAGAAAAGAAAAGTGTGCAAATTCCACATTGACAGGTGCTCAAGTTTATTTTTACAGTGAGAAGTGTGCAGCTGATGTTTCCGATTTACTGTCTGTCTGTTTGAACAGCAGGCACGGTGGGAAGAAAGCCAAAGCTCGTCTTGCTGACACTGTTTTTCCACCCCTCCAAAACAAAATTTCAGATGTTACCCTGTGGTGGTTGTTTTTTTTTCTTTCCCCAGAGCTGTGAAAAACAACACGTTTGTCTCTGTGCTTCAGTGTGACTCTGCTGAGCTCCGAGGCCTTTTGACCTCTGGGTGAACACTTTTTCTTTCCGAGTTATTGAATTTATTGTTTACCTCTTCACTGTTTTTTGCTTTATCTTAGCTTAAAGTTTAAATAGTTTTATTTTTATTCGTTATTCATTCATTTTTAGTTGCTGTATATACAAGTATTGTTTTCATATTTGGATCAATATATAATTGCGAGACTTTTTGTATCATAGTTGACATTTTTGCTGTTTTCAGGCCTGAAACCAACATGGCCGCCTATAACCAAACATGACATGGGATTTTTAGAGAACTATACTGCTAAATATTATATATACAATTGAGTAAAATTAAATTGAAATTTATTTTTAAAGGTATTGTAGTAAACCTGTTGACATGCGATAAATCCACACTTGACTCACACACTACTTTATATTAAATAAGTCAGAAATCCTTGGAGTCTTCCAGTCTTTTCTTCAGGAGGAAATGACATCATGTGGAGCAGGTCATGTGATCTGAATTAACACACTTCCTGGAGAGGTGTTTTTGGAACGGGGAACTTAGTGGAAATGGATTTCTGGGACACAGAGAATCTATATAAAATTTGATATATTGCTAAAAAAGAAACATCTGTCATGATTATCTCAACTCAATAAAAAGAACACAATGAAAACTATTTTTGAATCAGCTCATTTTGTTTTTGTTTAGCTAATTAGAAGGTGGTTGTTATTAAATTGGGATGATTATTTAGTTGGCATTTTAGTGATATCCAGTCATTTTTTATTAATAAGTGATTATTTCCATAATAAATAATTATGGAATTTGTAAAGACATGATCATAATGAATATAAAAAACTTGTATGCAAGATGTATCCCATTGACTTGAAAAGTCCCTCAATTATCTACTGTGTCACAGATCTGAGCTGGTGGACCCGAGCAGAGAGCCACACATCCAAGACCAGAGGAGATGTAGAATGATTTATTGGAGGGAATGAATATTGGCGGATGGGGAAAGCCAGGGTGTAGGAGCGGGGGGTTCTGGGCAAGAGTGGGGGGTTCTGGGCAAGAGTGGGGGGTTCTGGGCAAGAGTGGGGGGTTCTGGGCAAGAGTGGGGGGTCCGGGCAAGAGTGGGGGGTCCAGGCAAGAGTGGGGGGTCCAGGCAAGAGTGGGGGGTCCAGGCAAGAGTGGGGGGTCCAGGCAAGAGTGGGGGGTCCAGGCAAGAGTGGGGTTCCCAGACAGCTGGCTGCGTGAAGGCAGGAGAAAAACAAGGTCAGAATCAAGCAGAAACTCAAACAGAAAACGTTCAAGGCAAGAGAGCAAACCGAACTGCATGGTTTCAGGTTCAATACTCTGGCAGGGAGTGGAAGGCTGAGCCGGTACTTATTGTAGAGGTGAGTCGTTAGCATGATGATTGTCAGCTGCCCGGGAGCCATGGAGATAGTTGATTGCCTGAGTGGAGTCAGCTGGAGAAGCCAGACTCCACTCAGGCACCGAGCTGCAGGGGAAAGACGGTAGAGAAGCGGATGGGAGACAACTAGACAGACAGGGCAGAGGAACGGAACTGTGACAGTACCCCCCCCTCAACGGGCGCCTCCCGGCGCCCCATGGACCCAACCAAAGAGGGGCCTACTGGGGCAACCAGGGAGTAGACAGACACAGGGACCAGACAGAGCGGAAGGAACCAAAAGGACAGGAAGGGCAGAAAAAACGAGGGGAACAGACAGGAAGGGAGAACGGGAGAGGGAATGAACTAAGACTGGGCTGAACTGAACGGAACTGAGGACAGGGCTGAAGGACAGGGAAGGACAGGACAGGGAAGGACTGGAGTGAAGGACTGGACTGGAGTGAAGGACAGGACAGGGAAGGACTGGAGTGAAGGACAGGACAGGGAAGGACTGGAGTGAAGGACAGGACAGGGAAGGACTGGAGTGAAGGACAGGACAGGGAAGGACTGGAGTGAAGGACAGGACAGGGAAGGACTGGAGTGAAGGACAGGACAGGAAAGGACTGGAGTGAAGGACAGGAAAGGACTGGAGTGAAGGACAGGAAAGGACTGGAGTGAAGGACAGGAAAGGGCTGGACTGAGGGACTGGGCCGGGCTGGACTGAGCGCAGCTAGGGACAGGACTGGGCCGGGCTGGACTGAGCGCAGCTAGGGACAGGACTGGGCCGGGCTGGACTGAGCGCAGCTAGGGACAGGACTGGGCCGGGCTGGACTGAGCGCAGCTAGGGACAGGACTGGGCCGGGCTGGACTGAGCGCAGCTAGGGACAGGACTGGGCCGGGCTGGACTGAGCGCAGCTAGGGACAGGACTGGGCCGGGCTGAACCGAACTGCGAGCAGGACTGGACTGGACGGGGAATGGACAGGGCGGAGGGTCCGCTCCGGAGGACGGACCATAGGCTGGACTGGCTGGGGATGAGTGGGCCGGTGAGTCCGTTCCGGTAGGCGGAGGTTCCGTTCCGGCGGGCGGACCGTAGGTTGGACTGGCTGGGGATGAGTGGGCCTGAGGATCCGCTCCGGAGGACGGACTGTGGGCCGGACTGGCCGGGGATGGACAGGACAGAGAGTTCGTTCCGGTGGGCGGCCCGGTCGAGGCTGGACAAGCCGGAGGGTCCGTTTCGGGGGACGGTCCGAAGGCGGGACAGGTCGAGACCGGACCGGCCTATGGATCCACTTCGTGGACTGGACTGGTCGAGGCAGGGCAAGCCGGAGGACCCGTTCTGGGGGACGGCCTGAAGGCGGGACGAGTTGAGATTGAACAGGGCGGAGGGCACGTTTCAGAGGGACGCCTGGAGGCGGGGCCGGCCGAAGCCGGACTCGCCGGTGGGTCCTCCTCTGAGAACGGCCTGGGGTCCGGACAGACAGGCGGGGCCGCTCCGGCGGACGGCCCGGGGGCCGGACAGACTGGCGGAGCCGGGTCCGGCGGACGGCCCGGGGGCCGGACAGACTGGCGGAGCCGGGTCCGGCGGACGGCCCGGGGGCCGGACAGACTGGCGGAGCCGGGTCCGGCGGACGGCCCGGGGCCGGACAGACTGGCGGAGCCGGGTCCGGTGGGTCCTCCGGGGGCGGAGCCGGGTCCGGTGGGTCCTCCGGGGCGGAGCCGGGTCCGGTGGGTCCTCCGGGGCGGAGCCGGGTCCGGTGGGTCCTCCGGGGGCGGAGCCGGGTCCGGTGGGTCCTCCGGGGGCGGAGCCGGGTGGGAGGCGCAAGGCCTCTTCATGGACTTGGGGGAGACCCTAGGCCCCTCCAACGCTGCCGAGGCTCCAGGGAGCGGATGCGGGGCGTCGACGGCCTCCTCAGGGAGCGGAGGCGGGGCGTCGACGGCCTCCTCAGGGAGCGGAGGCGGGGCGTCGACGGCCTCCTCAGGGAGCGGAGGCGGGGCGTCGACGGCCTCCTCAGGGAGCGGAGGCGGACGGCCCGGGGGCCAGACAGACTGGCGGGGCCGCTCCGGCGGACGGCCCGGGGGCCGGACAAACAACTGGGTTGGAGGCGGAGCCGGGTCCGGTGGGTCCTCCGGGGGCGGAGCCGGGTCCGGTGGGTCCTCCGGGGGCGGGGCGTCGACGGCCTCCTCAGGGAGCGGAGGCGGGGCGTCGACGGCCTCCCCAGGGAGCAGGGGCGGCGCAGGATCCAGGGGCCCCTCCGGGGGCGGCGCAGGATCCAGGGGCCCCTCCGGGGGCGGCGCAGGATCCAGGGGCCCCTCCGGGGGCGGCGCAGGATCCAGGGGCCCCTCCGGGGGCGGCGCAGGATCCAGGGGCCCCTCCGGGGGCGGAGCTGGAGGGAAGGCGCAGAGCCTCCTAAGGGGCTCAGGGAAGGCCTTATGCCCTTCTAAGGCCGCTGAGGTCCCGGGGACTGGAGGCGGGGCGTCGTCGACCTCCGCGGGGACTGGAGGCGGAGCGTCGCCGACCTCCGCGGGGACTGGAGGCGGAGCGTCGCCGACCTCCGCGGGGACTGGAGGCGGAGCGTCGCCGACCTCCGCGGGGACTGGAGGCGGAGCGTCGCCGACCTCCGCGGGGACTGGAGGCGGAGCGTCGCCGACCTCCGCGGGGACTGGAGGCGGGACCGGGAACTCCTCCGGGGCCTGAGCAGGAGCTGGGGGGGTCATGGTGCCTCCTGGCTTTGCGTCTTTGACGGCCAGGCCGCTTGACAGGTGGTTCCATGGGCAGCAGAGAACCAGGGGAGTCAGCAGGCGGGTCAGTCAGCGGAGCACCCAAGAATTCACGAAGGTAAGCCGGTAAATAGTCGACTAATCCGGGTCGCTGGCCTGCTAGCCTGCGGCCCAAGATTATGTGTGAGTCTTGGGGATCTTCCCTCCACTTCTCCCACAACTCATACAGCACATTGAAAAAAATGCTATGCTCCTCGCAGGAGGAGAAGATGTCCACGGGTGTGCCTTGGGTTAGGGTCTGGATGACGGCTGGGTCCGGGACTGATGGCACTGGTGGAAGGGAAAATGGTTCGGGCTGGGCTGGAGACGAGCAAACTTGGTTGAGCAGGGCGACGAAGTGGTTTAATTGTGCCTTTGTGGCGGCAACATCTTGTAGGGCTTGGCTGTATTGAATTATCCGGGTCGGGTTGGGGGCTTCCTGGGATATCTGGCTGGCTAAAACGGTGAGTTGAGAGCTCATCTTCTGATAGTTTGTTGTAAGCAGACGGAAGGTTTGGTGAAATTGTCTGAAGTCGAATGGAGTGGGCTGGTCCGGCCTTGGCGGTGAGTTCTCCGGGTCCATGTTTGGCCAGAGTATTCTGTCACGGATCTGAGCTGGTGGACCCGAGCAGAGAGCCACACAGCCAAGACCAGAGGAGATGTAGAATGATTTATTGGAGGGAATGAATATTGGCGGATGGGGAAAGCCAGGGTGTAGGAGCGGGGGGTTCTGGGCAGGAGTGGGGGTCCAGGCGAGAGTGGAGGTCCAGGCAGGAGTGGGGGTCCAGGCAGGAGTGGGGGGTCCAGGCAGGAGTGGGGGGGTCCAGGCAGGAGTGGGGGGGTCCAGGCAGGAGTGGGGGGGTCCAGGCAGGAGTGGGGGGGTCCAGGCAGGAGTGGGGAATCCAGGCAGGAGTGGGGAATCCAGGCAGGAGTGGGGAATCCAGGCGGGAGTGGGAGTTCCAGGCAGGAGTGGGGGTTCCAGGCAAGAGTGGGGGACCAGGCAGGAGTGGGGTTCCCGGACAGCTGGCTGCGTGAAGGCAGGAGAAAAACAAGGTCAGAATCAAGCAGAAACTCAAACAGAAAACGTTCAAGGCAAGAGAGCAAACCGAACTGCATGGTTTCAGGTTCAATACTCTGGCAGGGAGTGGAAGGCTGAGCCGGTACTTATTGTAGAGGTGAGTCGTTAGCATGATGATTGTCAGCTGCCCGGGAGCCATGGAGATAGTTGATTGCCTGAGTGGAGTCAGCTGGAGAAGCTAGACTCCACTCAGGCACCGAGCTGCAGGGGAAAGACAGGGTAGAGAAGCGGATGGGAGACAACTAGACAGACAGACAACTAGACAGACAGGGCAGAGGAACGGAACTGTGACATACTGACCCATTTGATTATCAGTAATAGTATTGATGTGTATTTTCGGTCCGTGTATCTTTCTGGCAATTGGATTTTCCATTCTGAAACATGTATTAAAAACCAAAAAACAGTGGTTATTTGATTTTCATTTTGAAATACAACAAATAAAATTGAAATGCAATGTGTTTTTCCTTTTCATGATCAAAAAGGGATATACGAAATTTTAAAAATGCTTAAAACGCCTTGTATTTCAGTTTTATTTTTGTATTGTTAAACGAAAATCAAATAACCACTTGCTTTTTGTTTTTCAATACCCGTTTCAGAACGGAAAATCGAATTACCAGAAAAATACTCGGACCATTTTCCCCAGTGAGGGGTCAGCAAAGTCTAACGTTTGTGTTAATGTTGTCATTTGCTTGTCCTTTTCTTTTCTTTCTTTCCTTCATTCATTTGTTTGTAACAACTGCTTTAAAGCTAATTCACACTTGTGGGGACAATAAAGATGAAACACACTGCAAAATTAACAACATAGTGGGCCGTGAAATGAAGAAATGTGAATTAACTCTACAAAGAGCACCGAAATAGCATTCTTTGTGATAGCTGGCAGGCAGTCGAGTTCACTGACCCATTTAACTTTATTATTCTGTCACCATTATTCTTCACCATGTGGGGTCTTAATCTCACTGTAAAATATGAGCCGAGTAAATTCTGGATCAATCTTATCAAGTGTCCGTTTAAAAGTTACTTATCTCAGAGTGTAGAGGCAGAAAAACTGAACAGTCAAAGCGAATGTGGGTGCTGAAGACAAAATTTGGCATTTAATTTAAAAAAAATCTTCCATAGGGTGACCTTGTAATCTCATTATCTTATTTAATTTTGACGTCTATAGTTTTAAATTCTGCTGTTTTGCAACACAATCTTCAGATAAGTCTTTTTTTATGCTGATAGAGTGGTTGTCTCTGTTTGGCATGTCTTATTTATTGTATTTGATGAGTACATTGCTTCCTGCAGTGGAAGTTTATCTTTGGATTTATATCCACTATGTTCTTTTCCAATGCAGGTTTTATTTTCTGTGCCAAAATTTATTCTGAATATCACATTTTTTAGGTTTCTGTTCTTTCTCCATCTAAAACCTATTTGTGTTTGGAGGTCTGATAGAGAGTTGCACATTAACTGAAACACGGTACCTCGGTTCACAGGCAGATGGCGGCATTGCACACAATTCTACTGCAGATTAACATCAAAAAAGGGCATGTCCTCAGCTTAGACCCTCTCTCATATATTCACTTGTTACAAACAGCAATAATGAAAGATGAGAGTGTATTCAAACCCATTTTACTCCCCCCCATTATGTTGCAGTCCCACTCTAAAATCATTCAGATTGATTTTGTTCTTATTAATCTAATGAGAAACTAAATATGACATGTTAGATTCATCTTTTCAAATTTCCCAGAAATGAATAACTGAAACATCATCTTCGCATTGATATTCAGACACTTTGCGTTAACGCTTGAAAGTCAACTCAGGTGTCTCATTTCTCCTGATCATCTATGAGATGTTTCTACACCTTGATTGGGGTCCACGTGTGGTAAATTCATTTTATCACACATGCCGCATACATCTGAATATAGAAGATTTCAAAGCTAACAAGAGCAAAAACCAAGTTATGAGGTCAAAGGGACTGTCTGCAGAGCTCCAAGACAGGGTTGTGTTGAGGCACAGATCTGAGGAAGATCATTAAATTCCTGCTACATGAGGTTTCCAAGAGCACAGTGGCCTCCATAATTCCTACAGTGAAGAAGTGTGGACCATCAGAACTGTTCCTGGAACTGGCTGCCTGATTAAGCTGAGCAATAAGGAAAAGGGTCTTGATAGGTGACATAGTGGTCACTCTGGCTGAGCTCGAGAGATCCTGTCTAGAGATTGGAGAAACTTCTGAAAGTACAACCATTATCTACAGCACTCCATCGCTCTGGGTCAGACGTAAGCCTCTCATCTAAGAAACTCACACAAATTACACTTCAGAATGTGACTAAGAAACAGCTTCTTCCTCGAAGCTGTCAGGCTGTTGAACAGGTCTCTGTAGACTCTGTTTTCGTACCATCACCACCTCTCCACGCAAACACACATTGATGCACACATCCCCACATACACACACAAGCATACACACGCACACACACATACAGGCACACACATTCATACACACACTGCACTAGGCTCTTTATTTATTTATCTACTAAATATTGCACTAACTGATGGTTCATTGCACATATATTTATGTTGTAGATTTCTATATTTGAGTGTGTCTCTTTAAACTTATATTGTCTTTTATGAAAATGTTTTTATATTGTCTTATGGCTGAAACTGGGACCAGGGTCTAATTTCGTATTGTTTCATGTGCAAACGTGGAATGATATGACAATAAAGAACCTTTGACCTTTTGACCTTTGAGAGTTTGAAAGAGAGTGCCTAAGGGTTCCCAGACAATGAGAAACAAGTTTATCTGGTCCAATGAAAGCTCAATTGAACTGTTGGCCTCAAATCTAAGCATCATGCTTGGAGAATATCATTGATCACCAGTGCCAAATTTCAATGGTAAAGCATGGTGGTGGCAGTATCATTATGCCTTGGGAGTGTTTTTTAATGCAGGGACAGGGAGACTAGTCAGGGTTGAAGGGAAGGTTTATTGAGAAAAGTATAGTGATATCCTTAATAAAAACTGACTCCAAAGTGTTAAAGACCTCAGGCTAGACGAAGGGTTCACCTTCCGACGAGACAATGACAATGACAAGGACCACACAAAAAAGACAATTCCGCAGAGGTTTCTGGAAAACTCTATGAATGCACTTCAGTACTCTATGTAGGACATGAAATTGATATGAGGTCAAAGTTTAGAATGGCTTCCAAAACATGACAAAAACATCATAATTTCGTATGTCATCCAAAATGTAACAAAAACGTCATAGTTTAGTATGTCATCCAAAATATGACAAAAATGCCAAAGTTTAGTAGGTCGTCCAAAATAGGACACAAACGCCATAGTTTAGTATGTTGACAAAAATGTGAATAAAAAGGAATATTTTAGTATGTCGTCCAAAATGTTACAAAACCATCATGGTTTAGTATGTCGTCCAAAATATGACAAAAACGCCATAGTTTAGCATGTCGTCAAAAATGTCACAAAAATGTCATAGTTTAGTATGGCATCCAAAATTGTCACAAAATGGTCATAGTTGAGTATGTCGTCCAAAATATGACAAAAATGTCATAGTTTAGTATATCGTCCAAAATATGACAAAAACGTCATAGTTTACTATGTCGTCAAAAATGTCACAAAAATGTCATAGTTTAGTATATCCTGCAAAATATGACAAAAACGTCATAGTTTAGTATGTCGTCCAAAATATGACAAAAACGAGATACTTTAGTATGTCGTCCAAAATCTGAAAAAAATGTCATAGTTTGGTATGTTGTCAAAAATGTCACAAAAATGTCATCAGTTAGTATGTCATCCAAAACATGACAAAAATGTCATAGTTTACTAAGTGGTCAAAAATGTCACTAAAACATCATACTTTATAGCATGTTGTCCAAAATATGACAAAAACTTCATAGTTTAGTATGTCGTCAAAAATGTAACAAAAATGTCATAGTTTGGAATGTCGTGCAAAATTCAACAAAAACATCACACTTTAGTATGTCGTCCAAAATCTGAAAAAAATGTCATTGTTTAGTATGTTGTCAAAAATGTCACAAAAACGACATAGTTTAGGATGATGTCGATAATATGACAAAAGCTTCATAGTTTAGTATGTCGTCCAAAATGTGATCAAAAATGTCATAGTTTAGTATGTTGTCCAAAATATGACAAAAACTTCACAGTTTAGTATGTCGTCCAAAATGTGACAAAAACGTCATAGTTTAGTATGTTGTCCAAAACGTGACAAAAACGTCATAGTTTAGTATGTCGTCCAAAATGTGACAAAAACGTCATAGTTTAGTATGTTGTCCAAAATTTGACAAAAACGTCACAGTTTAGTATGTTGTCCAAAATGTTACAAAAACGTCATAGTTTAGTATGTCGTCCAAAATGTGACCAAAAACGTCATAGTTTAGAATGTCGTCCAAACTCTGAAAAAAATGATGTCAATAATATGACAAAAACTTCATAGTTTAGTATGTCGTCCAAAATGTCACCAAAAACGTCATAGTTTAGTATGTCGTCCAAAATGTGACCAGAAAGTCATAGCTTAGCATGTCGTTCAAAATGTGACAAAAACGTCATTGTTTAGTATGTTGTCCAAAATATGACAAAAACATCATAATTTAGTATGTCGTCCAAAATATGACAAAAATGTCATTGTTTAGAATGTCATCAAAAATGTCACAAAAATGTCATACCTTAGTAGATCCTTCCAAATATGACAAAAAACGTCAAAGGTAAGTATGTTGTGAAACATGTCACAAAAACATCGTAGTTTAGTATGTCGTCCAAAATATGACAAAAATGTCATAGTTTAGTATGTCGTCAAAAATGTAACAAAAATGTCACAGTTTATTTAGTATGTTGTCAAAAATGTCACAAAAATGTCATAGATTAGTATGATGTCGATAAAATGACAAAAACATCAAAATTTAGTACGTTGTCCAAAATATGACAAAAACGTCATAAATTAGTATGTTGTCAAAAATATGTGAAAAAATGTCATAGTTTAGTATGTTGTCCAAAACATGACAAAAATGTCATAGTTTACGACAATGTCAAAAATGTCACTAAAACATCATAGTTTAGCATGTCATCCAAAATATGACAAAAACTTCATAGTTTAGTATGTCGTCCAAAATGTGACAAAAAAGTCATAGTTTAGTATGTCATCCAAAATGTGACCAAAAATGTCATAGTTTAGTATGTCGTCCAAAATGTGACCAAAAACGTCATAGTTTAGTATGTTGTCCAAAATATGACAAAAATTTCATAGTTTAGTATGTCGTCCAAAATGTGACAAAAACGTCATAGTTTAGTATGTTGTCCAAAACGTGACAAAAACGTCATAGTTTAGTATGTCGTCCAAAATGTGACAAAAACGTCATAGTTTAGTATGTCGTCCAAAATGTGACCAAAAACGTCATAGTTTAGAATGTCGTCCAAACTCTGAAAAAAATGATGTCAATAATATGACAAAAACATCATAATTTAGTCTGTTGTCCAAAATATGACAAAAATGTCATTGTTTAGAATGTCATCAAAAATGTCACAAAAATGTCATACCTTAGTATATCCTTCCAAATATGACAAGAACGTCAAAGGTAAATATGTTGTGAAACATGTCACAAAAACATCGTAGTTTGGTATGTCGTCAAAAATGTCACAAAAATGTCATTGTTTAGTATGTTGCCCAAAATATGACAAAAACATCATAATTTAGTATGTCGTCCAAAATATGACAAAAACTTCATAGTTTACTGCGTTGTCAAAAATGTCACTAACAAACAACCAAATAACCTGCCTCACCTTCTCTCTGTTTCCCCCTGGATTCACCAAACTATGTCGTCCAAAATATGACAACAACATCACACTTTAGTATGTCGTCCAAAATCTGAAAAAAAAGCGTGATAATTTAGTATGTTGTCAAAAATGTCTGGGGCTCCTGTTTAGCTCAATGGGTTAAGTAGATGAACCATGTATAGGGGTTGGTCTCTGACGCAGCAGCCCGGGTTTGATTCCCACTTGTTGCCCTTTGCTGCATGTCTTTCCCCATTTCCTGTCTATCCAACAAAACCGAGAAAAGGCAATGAAAACAAAGTGTCCTAGTTCAGTATGATGTTGAAAATATGACAAAAACATCATAATTTAGTATGTTGTCCAAAATATGACAAAAACGTCACAGTTTTGTATGTCATCCAAAATATGACATACTATGAGGTTTTTGTCATATTTTGGAAGACATACTAAACTGTGATGTTTTTGTCATATTTTTGGATGACATACTAAATCATGATGTGCTTGTCATATTATCGACATCATACTAAACTATGACATTTTTGTGACATTTGTGACAACATACTAAACTATGACATTTTTTCAGATTTTGGACCACATACTAAACTATGAAGTTTATGTCATATTTTGGATGACATACTAAACTATGAAGTTTATGTCATATTTTGGATGACATACTAAAGTATGATGTTTTTGTGATATTTTTGACGACATGTTAAACTATGACATTTTTGTCATATTTTGGATGACATTCTAAACTATGACGTTTTTGTCGTAGTTTGGACGACATACTAAACTATGAAGTTTTTGTCATATTTTCAACATCATACTAAACTAGGGCACTTTATTTTCGTTGCCTTTTTTTGGCGAGACGAAGTAAGAAAGAGACAGGAGATGGGGGAAGACATGCAACAAATGGCCATGAGCAGGAATTGAACCTGGGCCACCACACTGGAGACCAACCCCTACACCTACACCTACACCTACACATGGTTTACCTGCTTAATCCATTGAGCTAAACAGGCGCCCCAGATATTTTTGACAACATACTAAACTATGACATTTTTTCAGATTTTGGACGACATACTAAACTATGACGTTTTTGTCATATTTTGGATGACATACTAAAGTATGATGTTTTTGTCATATTTTGGACGACATACTAAACTATGATGTTTTTGTGACATTTTTGACGACATGTTAAACTATGACATTTTTGTCATATTTTGGATGACATTCTAAACTATGACATTTTTGACAACATGCTAAACGATGACGTTTTTGTCATATTTTGGACGACATACTCAACTATGACGTTTTTGTCATATTTTGGACGACATACTAAACTATCATGTTTTTGTGACATTTTTGACGACATGTTAAACTATGACATTTTTGTCATATTTTGAATGACAGTCTAAACTATGACGTTTTTGTCGTAGTTTGGACGACATACTAAACTATGACGTTTTTGTCATATTTTCAACATCATACTAAACTAGGACACTTTATTTTCGTTGCCTTTTTTTGGCAAGACGAAGTAAGAAAGAGACAGGGGAAGACATGCAACAAATGGCCATGAGCAGGAATTGAAGCTGGGCCACCACATTGGAGACCAACCCCTACACATGGTTAACCTGCTTAATCCATTGAGCTAAACAGGCGCCCCAGACATTTTTGACAACATACTAAACTATGACATTTTTTCAGATTTTGGCCGACATACTAAACTATGATGTTTTTGTCATATTTTGCACGACATACTAAAGTATGATGTTTTTGTCATATTTTGGATGACATACTAAACTGTGATGTTTTTGTCATATTTTGGATAACATACTAAATTATGTTTTTTTTTTCATATTTTGGACGACATGCTAAACTATGACGTTTTTGTCATATTTTGGACGACATGCTAAACTATGACGTTTTTGTCATATTTTGGACGACATACTAAACTATGACGTTTTTGTCGTATTTTGGACGACATGCTAAACTATGACGTTTTTGTCATATTTTGGACGACATACTAAACTATGACGTTTTTGTCATATTTTGGACGACATGCTAAACTATGACGTTTTTGTCATATTTTGGACGACATACTAAACAATGATGTTTTTGACGTATTTTGGACGACATACTAAACTATGACGTTTTTGTCATATTTTGGACGACATACTAAACTATGACGTTTTTGTCGTATTTTCAACATCATACTAAACTAAGAGAGTTTTTTTCATTGCCTTTTCTTGGGTAAACAAAGTGAGAGAGAGACAGGAAATGGGGGAAGACACGCAGCAAAGGGGAATAGAACCCGGGCCGCCACGTCAGAGACCAGCCCCTATACGTGGTTCACCTGCTTAATCCATTGAACTAAACAGGCGCCCCAGACGTTTTTGACAACATACTAAACTATGACATTTTTGTAATATTTTGGACAACATACTAAATTATGATGTTTTTGTTCTATTTTCAACATCATACTTCATTAGGACGCTTTATTTTCGTTGCCTTTTTTTGGCAAGACGAAGTGAGAAAGAGACAGGGAAAGACATGCAACAAATGGCTGTGAGTGGGAATTGAACCTGGGCCACCATGTCAGAGACCAACCCCTACACCTACACCTACACATGGTTAACCTGCTTAATCCATTGAGCTAAACAGGCACCCCAGACATTTTTGACAACATACTAAACTATGACATTTTTGCAGCTTTTGGACGACATACTAAACTATGATGTTTTTGTCATATTTTTGGACGACATGTTAAACTATGACGTTTTTGTCATATTTTGGACGACATACTAAACTATGACGTTTATGTCATATTTAGCACGACATACTAAACTATGACATTTTTGTCATATTTTGGACACCGTGCTAAACTATGACGTTTTTGTCATATTTTCGACATCATGCTAAACTAGGACACTTTTTTTCGTTGCCTTTTCTTGGCTTTGTTGGATAAACTAAGTGAGAGAGAGACAGGAAATGGGGGAAAACATGCAGCAAAGGGCCACAATCAGGAATCAAACCTGGGCCACTGTATCAGAGACCAGCACCTATACATGGCTCACTTGCTTAACCCATTGAGCTAAACAGGTGCCCCAGATGTTTTTGACAACTTACTAAACTATGACGTTTTTGTCATATTTTGGACAACATACTAAATTAGGACCCTTTATTTTCGTTGCCTTTTCTTGGGTAAACGAAGTGAGAGAGAGACAGAAAATGGGGGAAGACACGCAGCAAAGGGGAATTGAACCCGGGCCACCGTGTCAGAGACCAGCCCCTATACGTGGTTCACCTGCTTAACCCATTGAGCTAAACAGGCGCCCCAGACGCCTTTGACAACATACTAAACTATGATGTTTTTGTCATATTTTGCACGACATACGAAACTATGACGTTTTTGTCATATTTTTGGACGACATACTAAACTATGATGTTTTTGTGACATTTTTGACGACATGTTAAGATATGACTTTTTTGTCATATTTTGGGTGACATACGAAACAATGACGTTTTTGTCATATTTTGGACGACATATTATAGTATGACGTTGTTGTCATATTTTGGATGACATACAAAACTATGACGTTTTAGTGACATTTTTGACAACGTAGTAAACTATGACGTTCTTGTCATGTTTTAGACGAAATACTAAACTATGACATTTTTGTAATATTTTGGACAACATACTAAATCATGATGTTTTTGTTCTATTTTCAACATCATACTAGATCAGGATGCTTTATTTTCGTTGCCTTTTTTTGGCAAGACGAAGTGAGAAAGAGACAGGGAAAGACATGCAACAAATGGCAATGAGCAGGAATTGAACCTGGGCCACCATGTCAGATACCAACCCCTACACATGGTTAACCTGCTTAATCCATTGAGCTAAACAGGCACCCCAGACATTTTTGACAACATACTAAACTATGACATTTTTGTCATATTTTGGACGACATACTAAACTATGATGTTTTTGTCATATTTTTGGACGACATGTTAAACTATGACGTTTTTGTCATATTTTGGACAACATACTAAACAACGATGTTTTTGTCATATTTTGGACGACATACTAAAGTATGACGTGTTTGTCATATTTTGGACAACATACTAAATTAGGACCCTTTTTTTTCGTTGCCTTTTCTTGGGTAAACGAAGTGAGAGAGAGACAGAAAATGGGGGAAGACACACAGCAAAGGGGGATCAAACCCGGGCTGCCGTGTCAGAGACCAGCCCCTATACATGGTTCACCTGCTTAACCCACTGAGCTAAACAGGTGCTCCAGACACCTTTGACGACATACTAAACTATGACGTTTTTGTCATATTTTGCACGACATACTAAACTATGACGTTTTTGTCATATTTTGCACGACATACTAAACTATGACGTTTTTGTTATATAAAGTAAAGTATGTCGTTCAAAATATGACCAAAATATCATAATTTAGTATGTTGTCCAAAATATGACAAAATGCCATAGTTTAGTCTTTCTTCCAAAATCATTAAAAAATGTCATAGTTTAGTATGCAGTCCAAAATATCACAAAAACGTGATAGTTTAGTCTGTCGTCCAAAATGTCCCCACAACGTAATAGTTTAGTATGTCGTCCAAAATATGACAAAAACGTCATAATTTAGTTTGTCGTCCAAAATCATTAAAAAAATGTCACAGTTTAGTATTCACTCCAAAATGTCACCAAAATATCATAGTTTAGTATGTTGTCCACAATGTCACAAAAATGTCGTAATTGGTCTCCTGGGCAAGAAATAGATTGTAAGCATCCTTGTATTTTGATTTCTGATAACCTTTGTGACTATGCTGACCCTGTGCACACATTCTTGAAGCTAAATCTGAGAACCTCTGAGCGGAGTAACTTTTAATCTGAGAGTCACAGTATGTTGAGAGTGAAAATTGATATCAACCAAACACGCTCAGATCCTGTTCGGGGACCAATTGAACTTGGTTAGCGTGCATGTGTGTGTGTGTGTGTGTGTGTGTGTTTATGTGCCCGTACACACACACATATCTGTGATGCTGCTGTAAATATGTACCACCGTGGTATGATTTGTGAGTTTGTGCTTGTGTTCTGTGAGTAAATGTGTGTGTGTGTCATGACTCTGAGTTGGAGCTCCCAGTGTGGGCTTCCTTCTATCCACAGCACTCCTCAGAAAAATGGCTTCTCTGAATGGGATCTATTGACTGAAGCTGTAGCTGAGTGACACCCTGTGGTGCAGCTCCTGCACAGAAACGCTTCATTTGTTTATAAGCTGACAATCACAGGCAGACAGACCCTGGGAGACACTGAGACACATAAACAATGTTTTGCTCTACAATTCCTACTGAACTGAAATATTGATTTTAAATGTTAAAAAAAAGGCTGACACAGAAATGTCAAGAATGCATTTCTTTTAGATTTAAGTAATAAAAAAGTGTACAGGTAATGAAAAGGATTACAGATTTCTGAGAGACAACAATCTCTTTTTATTAATAAGTGTTATTTGTTTGATAGAAATATTAATTTTAGGATTCTAAGGTCTCATTTAAAGCTTAAATTCTTCACACAATTTGAAAGTTCTACCCTCTTTGAACCTTAATCCACCAACATTTCCTGTGAGAGCAAAAACACTAATAACAATAGAAAGCTGCTTTACATGCTCAAGGACCCAACATTCATGGCTTATATTTTACCCTGAACAGTCTATTAGGTCATTGCAATGTAGGCTGTCTCCACTGTGAATAGAAAACATGTTCATGATTCATAAATACTGCAGGTGATGGTAGAAAATTGAAATCCAGCACAAGCAGGTGGGTTTTAAAAGGACTGCCTTAAAGACAGGTGTACCTTATTACTACAGTAGTACTCATTCAGAAGAAAAGGTTTAATGGAAAAGTGCAGTGGAAAGAAACAAAGGGAGGAAAAACAGATGTTGAATATTTCCAGTATACTGGTGTGCATCTTCCATTGTCCATACAAAATACTTTGAACTGGCTGAGACTAATGGTTTCCTTAAGTTCGGAGTATTTCTACGTGAAGTTTCACACGGAAGAGACAAGCATGAAAACGTTCAGTTCATCTCCAACGAAACCTTCTGTTGGCCCAGAAACAGGGATATAAGATGCACAGTAACGGCTACACAGAGTAAACTAAGGAGCTAAAGAAGCAGAAGACATGAATAAGGAGAGAGCAGGAACAGAAGCGGTGGCAAAACACACATAATTCCTCATTTTGTTGACAGACAATCGAAGAAAAGAGTGTTCTTCAGTGTAGACACGTCCTGCTGTTTACAATATGAGTTCCCATTGCTCCAAGCTTTAACCTTCACTGTTAAAATATTATTTATAACCCCGAGGAGATTTACTGTGTAAATATAGTAAGGACTCAGTCAACAGAGCACTTATTACGGCGGCTCTCAGTTAACACATGGCGGTGGCTCTGAGACTGATGCCGTGATAATAGTCACACTGAGACTTTCTCTACACATTGGATTATTTGTGCAGGACTGTGAGGGATGGAGCAGAGCGACATCTGATAAACAATAACACGCTGTGCTTGTTTTCACAATGGGAAAGTGATTTGACCTCGTGCCGTGAAATCCATGGAAGGCCTGGATCTGTGTAGCTTTAAAGCGACTGGTAAAAATGTGGGGAAATTAGCGTCCATGTCCTTGTAATAAAAATGTCAGAGAGCCTGATTAACCTGGATCCGAGCAATGTGTTTGATTAAAACGCTTGTATTTCTTCTTCTGAAGAAAATATTTTTATTTATATATGTGCACTGTGTGCATTGTGTGCTGCACTCTTTTTTTCATTCAAATGTTCTATTTGCTGCTGTACACTGTAAATTGCCCCGCTCTGGAATTAATAAAGCTTTAATCTATCTATCTTTCTATCTAATACAAGCTGCAATACAGAGCATCATAGAGCGAGTTATGTTTTAGGCGAGGAACCTTTTTCATGGCAGAATTTTTTTTCCAGGCCTCAGATAAAAGGCAACATGTTTAGTTTGAGAACTGAGCAGCAGAATAATGTGTGTTTTGGATGCATTGCTGCACTGTTGACATGAAAACAAAGAAATCATGTCATATAGCCTAAATTATCAAAGAAAACAAAATCAGTCACTCTACAGTTCACCAGCTCTGTTTTCTGTTTTTTTTTCCTACAAAGGATCAGATATCTATATTGAAGATTTAAGCTGCATAACTTTTATATTTTTCTATCAAGTCACCTAAATTAGCTGCTATTTCTTGATTTTTACCACTAGTTTTCCGCTTTACAGGAAACAGACGTCTGCTCGGACATCTGCTTTCAATTCCTGCAGGTTTCGCTTCGTCCAATCTGGCAACCTCCACCTCCAGTCCGGTGTGGTGTGTTTTCATAAGGCCCGTTTTCTTAATTGATTGTGTTTTAAGGAGTAGATGTCTGTTGAGAGGACATATTTTTTTCATGTTGTGATAAATGAGGGTATAATGAGGGCAAAAAGTCCCCCCATGCTGGTTCGGTTACGGATCCTGTGGAAATGATGGAACAAATTTCTCATATTTACCCATCAGAACAGGCAAACAGGCAACACTTTGTGGGTGAGTTTTGTGTGATTTCATGTGGATAGAAAGAGTTGCATGAAAAGAACAAACACTTGTTTTTACGGTAAAATTCTGGCAGCTGTGTATGGAGAAGTGAGAGTGCCAAATTAAAAAATAAATATATCAAAGAATAAGCAAATAAAAGTGGAAATATAAAGACGAATAAATAAAATAAAAATTAAATAATATTGCTATTTGAAGAAATATTTAGCAACAAATTAATCCATGAAAAAATGATTAAAAAGGTAGAAATATAAAGACAAATAATTAAAATAATTTAAAAAAAAAGAGCTTTTAAAGCAGCATTTAATATCGCTTTAAAAGCAATGGTTGAGCGCATTTCTGATGTATTTGCCTTTATATGTCTTCTTTCATTAGGCTTTTCTTTTATGGATTCATTTTTTGATTAGTATTGCATTATATAGCACCATTATTTATTTTTTTATTTTAGTCATAAGTACATTTATTCTTATTTTTAAAATAATTTTATTTATTGGTCTTTATGTTTCTACTTGATTAATATTTCTTTAGATAGCAAATATTATTTATTTTCATTTTTATTTTTTTGTCTTTATATTTCCACTTTTATTTGCTCATTCTTTTATAGATTTATTTGGCACTCTCATAAAAATAATAAAGAATGACAGTAAAACATTTTCTTCATTTATGGTACAGAAATGTATTGACACTGTTGAAATGTTCTTCATTACATATTTTACTGCAAAAAAGTGTTTTAACCTTTAAAAACTTAAAAATTTCGATGAAGATACTATATAAAATGAAGTTTCTGAGGCTTATTATGAATATTACAGCATTTTTCCATTATCAGCACAACAGTTTGTGTATTTAACATGAAATATATGTATTTCTAGCAGTCATAAATATTAAAGCATATGTCGTTATTCACACAAAAATACATCAGCTTGACCGATACAAGCTGTAATTTGGACAAGAATACAATCAGCACAACAACATGTACATGTAACTGTGAAAAAATGCATTCGTTTGAGAAATGAATGCAACAAATGTTGTATTAATTTGCATTTTTATTTCTTTAAATAACTGCGCAAGTGTAAAGAAATACATTTTTTTTCAAGAGAAAAAAAAATACAATTTTCCATTCACATTTTTTACTTTGAAGGAGAGCTGGTGAAATAATATCTACCAGCTGATTCATGTCTGTCATGTTTGCTGGCACTTGGGAGGTGAAAAGTGAAAAGAGCAATAAAATCTATACTTTCAGACAACGATTAGTTCAAATCAAAGTAACTGTCAGCTGATGGCCGCTGATTTCTGCGTTTAGAGCCACGTTATTCAGGTTGACTCATGAAATTCGCACCATCCTTTCTCCAGTGTTCCTAACAGTAAATGAGCTGGAACGTCTGTCAGCAAAAGCACTCAGCAGAAGGCAATTAGAGGAGTGACCTGCACCTCTGTTTGTTTGTTCTTTTGTGGAATGACTGAGTGACTTACAAGCGCTGCTGTTTTGAGAAGTTTTGTGTTACACGGAGCAGCGGAGACACGCCACTTAGAGTCACATGCTGCTTTTAACATGATGGGACTTTAAAGCTTATGAGCAGTTCTAGCTTCAGTCTGCTTTTCCCGTCCACGTTTTCCTAAAACATGCAAAGAAAGGTAACGGGGTTCAGGTGTGTCAGCAGCCACAGTGTGGGGTTGAGTTTGTTGAGGAGAGAAAAGGGTAAGTCTGTGTCAAATCAGACAGAATTCAAGGGAAATGTTGCTGCATTATCTCAGATTTCGTTCAGGGTTTACTTCTTTGTTATTCGTTATTTGACCCAAAACTAATTTCTGTAAAATTTTCTGGCAGAATTTTGAGAATTCTATATTTCTATTTCATAATCAATTTCATGGGTTGAATATTTCCAGAAATATAACCTCCAGAGCCGTGAAATTTGGTGTGAACTCAGGCAAAGTAGTTTCCAGCAAATCCAGATGATTGAATGGTTCCAGTAGAGACCACATTTTCAATTACTGTGCTTTTAGAATAGCAAAAAAGTTCCAAATTTTCAAATAAGGTCGTTATTTGTTTCCTGAAAGTTTGTTCAAAAGTTTGGAGTCACCCACACAATTTCATGTTTCCATAAAAACTCACACTTTCCTCCATGTGCTAACAGAACTGCACATGTGTTTTCTGATCATCAGTGAGCCTTTCAACACCATTAGCTAACACAATGTAGCATTAGAACACAGGAGTGATTTTTGACAAAGCAATGATGAAAAACTGATGCACTGGTAGCAAATTTGTCTATGTTCTTACCAAATTTCATAGCTATGGGAATTTTATTGCTGGATTCTGGAGGGGAAATTATAAAAATTCCTAGGTCTCAAAACTCAGTCAAAAATATTGGCCTGTGATGTTTCCTAG